>NC_143399.1:112197713-112350028 GCF_052110815.1 Crocodylus siamensis
TACACTTACAGTAGATGTGAAGACCTGGCACTCTGAATGTATGAGAGTCTTCTGGTAATAGAAGATTGCCATTCTTTCAGTTTAGCTACATGTTTACTGAGACAAAAGTAGCAGCAGAGAAAATAATTCACTTAATCTGACAACAGAAACAATATGGCTACATACGAAATGTTTTATCACCATCACCACCAGCTTGGAAGGAGCACGTCTCATCATGCAAAGTTGTGCTGAAACGTCTAAAGGCTTTATCTGAAATGCATCAAGAGATACAAAAACCCACAATATGTAGCTGATGTGCTGCTTTTGCTATATAAAGTAGTTCAAACACACTACATCAGTCAGGGAAAAAGAAAACATAAAATAAAACAGTGCACTTGTTGCATGTTTTTGTTCGCCAGCACTTCTCTTATGTAACCTCATTGATTTCAGCACAGATGCATACCATGTTGCAAAATCAACACATTATCTGTTGTTTCTTCAATAGGTCTTTACAAAGAACATAGAGATTTGAATTTGGAAATAAAGACTTTGGAAGCAAAAGTTATAGTGCAAGCCATGCAGCTGCCAGAAACTGGCCAAAATTTTAAACAGCATATGTCTACGCCGTCCTGGGGAGAAGGTTCTCAAAACATGTCCACTGGGAAAGAAGAAATAAACAGAATGCACTTGGGAATACTCTCCACCCAGAAATAAAGAAAAATTAATACTTTTTTTTTTTTTTATTGTGGAAACATCTGACATCTTGGTCATGACGTGGAACCCACTTTACCAGGACCTGCATGATCACACATGTAAATTTGGTCTCTCAAAGACAAAGTCAGCAGGGAAGTCCTCAGGAAGAAACAAGAAAGAGGAGGGGGGAGGGAGAAAGAAAGAAGAAACTGGTAATTCACCAAAATCCATTTATAATTTATCATCATATTTGAGCAAGAATAAATAAAGGATACATTGAAATGTCCAGATTTATTTGATTAGCGGGCGCCAGAGACTTGCTAGTTCATGCTCTTCAAGCTTTTGAAATACAAGATCATCTCCTAAGGAAATTTAAAGTACGTTTACAGGAGCATATTATATATAGACATGCAGATACACATATATACATATATGTGTGTGTATAATTTCAAGAATGCAACTTTTTCAATTATCTAACTGATTGACTACACTTTTTTGCCGGTATTTAGGCAAAGTGAATCTCAAAGAAGAACTACATAAAGAAAGAACCTTCCGCCAATATTTGTTGTTACCATATTTCACTGACTACACATTTTCAATAGGAAATATTAAAAAGTAGCCTAAATAAGCCACATTTCAGGAAATCTTACTAAATTTTCCTTCATAAAAAAGAATGCAGTATTTTCTGATCTATACAGCACACCAGTATAAGAGCTCCTCTCCCACCCCTTGCCCTCCCCCCCACACCCCTGCAAATTTGGAGGGGAAAAAAAGTCTTTAACATACAGTGATTGGTTTTTGGTCCACTTTCACTACAACAATTGCAATTATTTTTCATTATGTAACTTCAGTGCATAAAGCACACCTTTCAGCTTTGTTTTTTAGGGAAATGAACTGTCTTTATATACTAGAAAACAATAATATAACCAATTATGTCATTACCATCAGAATTAACCAGCCCATGTGGTAGATTAACAAAGAAGTGAATTCTTGACAAAAATGAAACTGAAAAATAAAAAAAACAAAAAACAAAAAAACCCTGCAAAAGAAAAAGCCCTATATTACTTGAAAGAGAACAAGTAACATGTAAAAAAAAAAAAAAAACCCCTGATATCAAGACGGGGGAAAATGTTAAAAGACCCAGGATTAAGTAAGATTTAACTGATGGAAATAGTTTGTGCAAGCAAATGATATGAAATATTGTACCTTATATATATAAAAGGAATATATATATATATATATATGCACACACACATATATGCATGTGTGTATATAAGTGTGTGTGAATGTGTGTGCGAGTGTGGCAAAGAGAGAGAGAGAAAAAGAGAGCGAGAGAGACTGAAAACATCTTCCCTTTATACTGAAAACTTCTTCCGTTAAATTAGGTTATTGTGTGATCACCTCCAGTTTGAAAAGAACTATAAAATATAATACACACACCTGCTGTATATATTGCTCATTTCCAAGTGATAACACCCTGTTAGAAACTACACATAGCGTTTTGAATGGTCCATCCATCTGTGCTCTGCTTGAAACACCAACCCCACCTAGCAGGACTACATTCCAAAGCATCAGAGATAGGGAACAGTATTACTATTGGAGCCAAAAGCCTCCATTCTAAAAAAGGCAAAGCATTTGTTTATAGCCCTGGCAGAGCTCAAGAGAACCAACATTACAATGCAACAACAGGGAAGCTAATGTAGACATTTTTAGTCCCCAAACTGTATTAATATGCTATTTTGTGCTCTCTGGAGTCTATACAGTTGGACTCATTGCACTAAAGATGTTACCTTTGGGTGAAGTTATATGTTACACTTAGACCATATTAAATTTGTGGAAGGTTACGTTATGTTCAAGTTAGAACATGCTGTGAGCATTTACACATTAAGGGTTAATACCATTTCTTGCCTGCACAGCTCTGAGTTGCCACTAGAGGGCTGGCAAGTAGGAGCAGGGCTAGGAGCTTTATCCCTGCATTGGGCGGTGGGGTAGGGCTGGGATGGGACCAATGCAATCTGGGATGCTGAAGAACTGCAAATTGCTTATTTTATCTCCATGGAACAAAATTAAGTTACCCTAACACAAGCTAAGTAGCATGGCTCACAGTTAACCCTCTCCTGAGGTGGTGAACTTTGAGATGCTCAGAGGGCATTTAGCACAGGTTACCAAGCTTTAACACGTGGACACTTAGATTTTAAGTGCCCTTAGTATGGTCTAAGCATAAAATGTAACTCCACCCTTACACAGCAAAGCAACTTGGGTGCAGTGGAGGACAACCACACCTCTTCGGTCTTTTTGCCACCGGGGTGATTCAAGCTCTAAATTACCCACGTCTTTAGAGTGGATTAGGAAATAGAATACTGATCCATAACCCCCAGGGACAACTCAGTGGCTGCATCTACACAAAATGCTGACTGTGCAGGTGTTACTGTGCCGTCATTTAGTACTTGTGTAAACAATGATGCCACAGTAACCCACGTTACTGCACAACTGCACCAATGAACAGCTTTTTCAGGACACTGACTGTGCACTAGCCTAAGACTACTGCACAGTAGCATCGCATCGCAGTTGCTGCCACTTGACGCTACTGCACAGCGTTCTCAAGCTACCGCACTGTCAGAGTCTCATGTGGATGAGGCCAGTGTAAATAATAGTTCACTAGTCTGAATTACTTGATTAATCACATTTCAGGCACAAATTGATAAGCAAACACTTGTATAAGGCTGTTAAAAACAATTTAAACTTTTTAGAAAATTGACTTTGTGAATATGTTTGACTATATCTAAAGGAACAGTCTGAACTCATCTGACAAATTATGCATTGCTACCAGTAATTATTGGTTCAGTTTTTATGCGATTCTTGTCAAATTTTACAGATGTCCAGCAATTCTCAAACAGCTGAGAAACTGACCAATCCTACCACTGTATTCTGTTACAAACACTAGCAGCCGCAAGTTACTAAAGATGCCAGCCTACTGTCTGCGGGCTCAGGAAGTTACCAATTTATATTCAGTTCATTTACATAAAATTATGTTCAAAACTGTAAACAAATTTTAAATACCAGGCAACTTTATACTCGGCAGAAATTATTATCACACTGAAAAAGCATACTCCAGCAAATCAACTTTTCAAACAATGCTGTAACTTAAGACTTAAATTCTATATCAAATTGGTGGAAAAATCAGTGCCTTCCACCCACACAAAAGGTAGCCTGTAAATGAAAGATGAACATCAGCATGTAAATAGTCACAATTAATTCAATAGGATTATTAATGTGCAGAAACATTTGCAACACAGCATTTCCCCTGGGTGATACTTTATTACTTTTATTTATGGCGTACTACATTTTCATATACGTGGGACGTGAAAAAACTTGCTCAATGCCAAGCTGTGGTTGGATATTGGAATGGAGCTCGGGGGTTCTTAGCTCGCCATCTTTTTTAGTAGCCTGCTAGACCACACCTCTATTCCCAAGACAGGAAGCAGGGAAATTAACAGGCCTGGCAATGATATATTCAATTCACTACCTTTTAAACACTAACAGAAAAAAATATTATCTATACAGTGTAAGTGTACATAACTCTGTGGGATATTACAGATTATTTTCTGAGTGACCTGGAAACTGGTAAACCAGCTTAATCAAATAGCAAAGGTTAAATTTATTTAGACAGTGACTAGGTTATCACATTCCTTCATGCTGCTTTTTTTAGTTGACCAGTTTCCCTCTACCCAACCACTTCCCAGGCTGCTTTTCTATTTGGTTACCTATTTCAGTCAATAAAAAGTCTCATCTTCAATTATATTTCTATATAACTAAATTGAATAATGTGGAACAAATATATTGCTTTATCTAAAAGGAGACACACAAGATATTTCTGTAGTCATCTAAGATGCATACTTCTACCCTCTTCTTTTATCTGTGATGCAGTTATTTGGTTTGCAAAAATAATCCTGAATTAGCTGGGTGCTAATGCATGCCCACTCCTTTACAAATATTCACCTACTGTACTTGCAGACACACATGAGACTGAAACGTAATATAATTACAGATTTCTTACTTCTTCATACATGATATGAGACCCCCACATATTTAAAGTAAATTAAGTAACCTATTCAACAGCAAATTAAATCACCAAGATGTACACATGCCACAAATGAGTAATTTATTACAACCACCCTTGCTCTCCTCACCTCATCTGCACCTAATATCTGTAACCACCACTTGTTGCATCACAACAAAAATGGAGGTAAACTCCTTGGAGCTAGGAATTTATCTTGATAACTGTGCCGTACAGTAACTAGCACACATTTGGATACGGTGTTGGATAAATAAAATCAGTGCAAAAGTAATGAAAACATGAAAACTTCCTTCATAGGTTCTGCCTTTTCCAGATATTTCCTGATGGTTATGCTAAATAAAGCACTTTGGCATTAATATTCTGTAGTCACCATATAATAGTTTATTTCATGACTTCCATTAAAGCTACATGAGAATTATATGACCAAAATGCTATGGGTTGCATACACTATTAAGCTTTCAGGACCATGAGAGTTCTGTCACTGATTTCAGTGAGATCAGAATGTTTTTATCCTAAAAATTCTTATGCTTAAGTAAAATTGAACTTTTATATTTTATTTTACTTCAGTTACTCAGTTCACTGAAGGAGGAGATTGGATTAATCCATTTAGCTATAAAACAAATACAGAATGGACAGCTGCAGTACCATTTTCTCTACACTAGTCAATGGGCATGCCTTATTCCTGACCTGGAGGAAACACCTCTACTGGTTAAAAAGGCTACGTGAAATAAAGCAGTGCTCTCCATGGACTCACCACATTGTTGATCATAATGCAAAGCAGGAAACTAAGTGTGAACTAAACATGATCTAAGCTACCTTAAGGCTTAGGTTCATGAAAAACTTTCCACGAAAAACTGACATATAGACTTTAGTATATTAAACAGTTTATACACTTGAATAATTTAAATCAATTTAATCAATTATATGAAGACAAATTTATGGATACAAAAGAGCCCACTGCGGGGTTGTGAGAGGCTTTGCACTTACTCCAATGGGAGCGAGATCAGAAGCTGATAAAGAACTCTGTCAGACTATCTATTTGGAGTAGAAAGGCAGACAAAAGAATTCAATAGCAGCCTCCAACATTGAGTGCCTCATTTTCAGGGAGTCCAACCTGAGACACTGTGAGATGGATTTTGCTGACAGCTAATAGCTCCTGCCAGTCCCACTAAAAGTTACAAGTGCTGGGCACTTTTAGGCTAGGGACAGAAATTACTACGGCTGACAAACTATTTAAAAAAATGAACTGCAATTAATTGCAAGATTAGAAAAAAAATTGTCATCATTAATCACAATTTTGATCACACAGTTAAGCAATAGTCAGCACACCCCCACCCCACATCTCAAAGCCCATGTACCCTGCAGCTCCTCCCTACCACCACAAACAGCACACAGCCCTGGCCCTAATCCTGGCCTGCCCTATGCCAGCTCTGGGCTTGTGTCGGCCGGAGCAGACCAGCTGGAACCATGCGAACATCCCCAATCCCAGCCCACCCTGCGCCTGCTCTAGACTCACATGCCCATGCTGAGCAGCAGCGGCTATGGCTGGGCAGAAGCTGATGCTCAGTACAGAAGAATGGTGACCTCTTCACTCACCAATGCTGGGCCCTTCTTGCTGCAGTCGCCGGGAGCACACATCCAGGTTCCCCTACAGCTCCTCTGCTCTGCCACCACTGTCCCACTGGGCAGCCCAGAGGTGGTAGCGATGGCAGCAGAGAGGAGCCGCAGGGCAGTCCAGGGGTGGGCTCTGGGCAGCTCCAACAAGGAGGGCCTGGCAATGGTAAGGGGAAAGAGCCACTTTTCCCTGCACTGAGCAGTAGCTTCTGCCTGGCTGCCATTGCTGTTGCCACTGCTCCGTGTGGGCTGGTGGTCCAGAGCAGGTGCGGGGTGGGCCAGGGTTGGGGTTTTGCATGCAGGCTTTGGCTGGTCCAGAACTGGCCTGCCCTGCAAGGCTGAGTGGGTCATATTTTGCCCACTCCTGGTCAAAACAGGAGTGCACAATTAGCACGTTACAAAAATTAATATGTTCATTTGTTTTGCCTTAATTGTGTACATTAACTGAGATTAACTAGCAGCCCTAGAAATTACACATAAACCAGTATAAGTGATTGGAAACTGGTTCAAATCTGTAGCAAAACAGAAGTTCAGTGCACATAAATAACTTTCAAAATGGCTGAAAGCGATTTAAGATAAATCTGGATGGATGTAGCATCAGATTAAACTGATTTAGGTTAAAATGGTTTATTGAACTTCTGTCCCAGATCCTCTCCAGGTTCAAGTTAATTCACAGTCCCCCCAGCATCCCAGGATGCTTTGCACCTCCCCTGCAAACTGGTGAGCTAGCCTTGGCCCAAGCTGTCTGCTCCAGCCAAGCAGGGAAGCACATGCTCTAGCACCCCCAACCTTCTGGCCTGGGCCACTGCAGGCATGTGGCTGAATATCCAGAATTAAATGGAATGCCTGTTCACTTGCTTATCTGTTCAATTTACGCAGCTCAAACTAACATGCAAAGTTTGAATCAATTCAGCCTCAGGCTTGATGATGGTCTGTACTTAGGCCTAAGGTTCAGGGCCAGTGCAAGCTGGCCCCAGAAAGCTGAGTCACCCAGAAGTAAGAAATCACTTCTATAAAAGACTGGCCAGGCTGATTCATGGCTTTGTATTTCTGGTTATAGCAAAACTCTTTTTATTGACATAAATGCACTGTTTTGCAAGGGCTGGTACAGCCTTTCATTATCTTGTAACCCCGTACAGGGTAGCCCACTCTACATGTCTGGAAGGTGGACTTCAGGCTGGGCCTATACAGACCAGTACAAAAGGAAGCACTGGAACTGGCTAGATAAAATCCCTTGGCTAACAATTGGCCCTAGCCTGAGAGACAACTGCTATTCCAGCCCAAACAGCCTAAGAGTTGGCCCTGCAAAAAGAGTTGTGTAGACCCCAGGATGCCCATCTAAAATGCAATTGCTCTGGCTTTATGCAGGTTTCAGAACATCAGCCACAGCGAAGTTATTTTGTGAAAAGAATAACCTTGCCATAGGAGACTATGTCATGTTACTGTTCAAATCACAAGGCATTTTGCTGGCAAATATGAGGCAAAGCAGTGCATTTCCATGCAATTCAAGTTCCCCAAACACATTTCTGCCAACTGTTATCAAGAAAGCAGAAGCTCCACAAGACTCTATATATGATTTAAATTATCTGAGAGTGAAAAATGTGAGTCTGCTTGGTTTTTAATGGATTTTTAAGCAAGTTTAAAATAGCTCTTGTATAGCTGAGGTGAGATCAATGTGAGGATGTGAGGACAAAAGGTTAGGGGATTTCCCCTCATTAAACTATATATCATTCAAGCCCGGGGTTAATATATTTTCTAAGCGGGTGTTATTGAGCAAGTCAGATTCTTTGTGTCATTCTGGTAAAACAGCAGGTGCCACACTAAGCTATAGCCTGGCAGCAACAAAAAGCTGCTTCCATTTCATGGACTCCCCTTTGCAAAACATCAAGCCTTCATTCCTGGTACAAGGATCTATCTGTAACACTACTCCAGGTAAAGTATTTTAGTGCTCTTTTACCAGCTTTTTGGATACTTTCAAAGAAGGTTCTTTCAATGCTCCCCACATTTTCATTAACTCTCTCTCACTCCCTCATGGAAGCTCTAAACCATGCGCTTAAAAATAGACTATCAGATTATCTGGGTAAATCATAGAGCTCGGCTTATCTCTCTCTTCCCCTTCAAAATATACAATTTATTTTGCCCACCAGCTCAGCAGCATGAAGCCAAGAATAATCCTGTATGACCCAGCAACCTCACTTCCTTAGCTATTTATGTCTCTGTGTGTATCCATTATAGTCAGTGTGCGTGTGTGTGTGTGTGCACACGCGTGCATGAGACAGAGAGAGAGAGAGAGAGAGAGAGAGAGTGTGTGTGTGTGTGTGTGTGTGTGTGTGTGTGTGTGTAAGTAAGAGAGAGAGAGAGAGAGTGTAGGAGTCTGTGTTTGCACTTAGGAAAAGGTACACGAATGCATTCCTGCATAGGACTGAGTTTATGCCAGTGTCTGGGGGCGTAAGTCTGTGTCACAACACAGCTTGATATGACCGTGGGCAATAACATCAGAAATCAAAGGAAGTAAAATACCAAATACTTCATTTATTCCTTTATTAAATTACCAGTATTACTAATGCTAATCTAATATCCCCAAGACCCATCACTATTTCCTCTAAAAGCAAATGTGACCAATTCAGTATGAGACAGAAAAAAATAAATGCTCAGTTCCTCTTTTCCAGTGGTTCAGATGCAGAATATAATGGAACCTAAGCAGACTCCTGGCCTGGTAACTTCAAATATGCAAATCTCCCTACTTCCCTCCCCCAGTCCCAGTACAGCCCATCAGGCCTTGGGAGCTGGAGAAAGCCCTGCAGGGCTATAAATAGACAGTACAGGAGGGAAGGGAGGGAGAACGAGAGTGTAGCAACACCTTCCCAAAGATGCTTGCTGCGGAGGAAGGCTTTACCGGATTCATTTGGGTGGAAAGGGCTGCTGAGAAGTTCAGTAATGTACTAACTATTATATGGAGAGGAGAGGATGAAGGATGAAGCTGCTGGCATTAGGACACTGAGCTGTGAATTCCATGCACACTGGGAAAAAGGAGGGAGGTGCAAGGGTTTCCCTTCTGGGTTTCCCACCCTGTCCTAGGGACTTTCTTCAGCTGCCTGGAGCGATGCAAGCGGGTGGCTGTGAGCCTTTGGAGCATGCAGAGAGAGGATCTGGATATTACTGACAACCCAGCTCATTATCTACTCCAAGACAGCATGAACTCCGATGGGTCTGCTTCACATTTATTGCCTTTCTCCCTCCAGCAGGAAGTGTCCCTGCCTTTGCTACCTTAAGAAAAACTCTGTTACTGTACTGCTTTTTTAAAAAATTCAACAACAACAAAATCAGAAACATTTCACCCTGCAGACACTGCCTCCTGTCCCACTGCTACCCTGCAGACTTTTGACAGGGGTGATCAATGGACAAGAAAACTCCATGTCTGTGTCCCAGAAGGCACAGCCCTAGCTAAAATTTCTTTACAATAGTCACTCTGCCCTGGGGATGCAGTTAAGGTACCAAGCAGAGGTGTGACCCATACACCAGTGCACCCTGCAATACACACACACTCTCAATAAAACACATACAGTTTTCACACTTATCCCCCTACCCACATGTGCCCCTATGCTCTCCACACTCCACTCATTTCCATATGCCTCCTCACCCCAGCTCCCTGTCCACATGCTCACCTACCCACACACACACATACATACATAGTCTACACACCTCACATACCCCTACCCACACCTCCCCTATGCTTTCCACACACCACCCATCCCCAGATGTGTCCTCACCCCAACTCCTAATCTACACACCACCCCACACACAATTTATACACCCAGTACAAGCACACACAATATTCCCTACATCCCCACAACACATACCCCTATGCTCTCCAGACCCTGGTCATCCCCAGATACTACCTCACCTTCACTTCCTGTCCACATGCCCACCTACCCAAACACACACACAACCTACACTCCCAATACAAGCATACACACTCTCCCTCTTACCCCCTACCCATACATGCCTCTATGCTCTTTAAACCCCACCCATCCCCAGATACCTCCTCACCCCCATTCCCCATCCACATGCCCACCTCCCTCTTCCACACACAACCTACACACCATAAACAACCACACATACTTTCCCCACTGACCCCATCCCCACATGTGCCCCCAATGCTCTCCATATCCCCCTCACCCCTGGATACCTTACCCCAACTCCCTGCCCACACGCCCATCTATCCCTCCACACCCCTGTCTACGCACACAAAATCCACACCGCACACCCTTGCCCCACTGACCTCTCCCCACACATGCCCCAATCCTCTCCACACCCCATCCATGTCTGGATGCCTCCTTACACCAACTCCTTGTCTGCGCATCCATCTACCCCCCCACACCTCACCATACACCCATGCAAAATCCACCCCACCCACCCTTTCTCCTATTACCCCTTACCCATACATGCCCTTACGCTCTCCACACCCCACCCACCCCCAGATGCCTCCTCACCCCAACTCCTTCTCCACACACCCATCTCCCCCCCAAAACACCTCCATCCACCCACACAAAGTGCACACCACTCACCCTTTTCCCACACATGCCCTTACGCTCCCCACCCCCTGCCAGATTCCTCCTTGGCCCAACTCCCTGCCTGCCAGGCAGCCGGGTGCCCAGGCCAGGGGGGGCACTCACCGTCTTCCAGAGCCGCTGCCGCTTGGCACTGACCGAGGTGGCGGTGACGATGAGGTGGGAGACGGAGACCACGAGCCCGAAGAGCATGGCCAGCAGGGTCCGCACGGGCAGCAGCGCGTAGGACACAAAGGTGACCAGCATGAGCTGCCACATGCCCTGCTCGGGGGCGCTGGGGGGCTCCGTCCCGTAGGCGCCCAGGGAGAAGGGGCAGCAGAGGAAGGAGAAGGTGAAGCTGAAGAGCAAGGTGAGCTTGACGATCTGCTGCAGCTGCGTGACCTGCAGGTACTTGACATTGGTGACGATGAAGAGGGAGAGGAAGATGATGCAGTGCACGGGCTGGGAGCCCTTGGAGATGCTCAGGCTGGGGCCGGACAGCAGCTCCAGCAGGGCCAGGCTGGCCGTCAGCACGATGAGCACGGCCAGCGCCTTCAGCGTCGCGGTCTGCTCCAGCTTCAGGTTGTAGCTCTGAAACAGCGCCTCCAGCTCCTTGCACTCGAACTCGTCCTCGCAGGCCACCGCCTCCCGCAGCGCCGCGGGCTGCGGCCCGGCCGCCCCGGCCGGCGGCGGGGAGCGGCAGCGGCAGCGGCAGCAGCAGCCCCCGCCGCCGGCGCCGCGGCAGCCGCGCTTCCTCCTCTTGCTCTTGACTTTCGGGACCGCTCTTTCCTCCATGCCAGGGCCATTCATAAACCCCGGGCCAGGCGGGCTCCTCCTGGCGGCCCCCGCGCTGCCCCCGCGCTCATGGACGGGCACCGCCAGCCGGGAGCCGCCGCGGTGGGCGGCCGGCGCAGCCTCGCCTCGCCTCGCCAGGCGCGATCAACAGGCAGCTCCGGCTCCGCGGCGCCCGGGCGCAGCAGCCGGAGCCGGGGGCATGCCGCTCGCGGAGCGGGCCGGGCAGGTGGGGGGGAGGAGGAGGAGGAGGAGGAGAAAGGCGAGGGTGATCCCCCTGCCTACGTCCGAGAGCATTGCACTGGGGCGCGGGAATGACCTGCGCCTGCGCGCTGGCCCGCTCGGGAAGCCGGGCACATCTCGCCCGGCCCCCCAGGGAGCGGGCTGCCCCGGAGGCAGCCCCGGGTTGAGGCCCCTGCCGTCGCGCCCCGCCTCGGCGGCCTCTCCTCGCCCCCCGCAGGGTCCGGGGCTAAAGCCTTTCCGACCCTCGTACGGGACGGGAACGAGCCCGCCTTCCGTTTGACAGCGGGGAAAGCCAGCCAAGCACCACCGCTGTGTGGGACCCGCTTATGCAGAGACCACCACCTGCCATCATAGGAAGGCTGGGCTGGAAGGCACCGCAGAAGGGCATCTCCAAGCGGGGTGGTCCCCGACTCAGCTGCTTGGAAATCCGTTTGGCCCTGAGCGAGCCATCTCATTGCTCTTGAAAAGGTCCCAGGAATGGCGATTCCTTCATAGATTCACAGACGTGAGGGCTGGAAGGGACCTTGGAAGATCATCGAGTCCAGCCCTTGCCCCAGGGGCAGGAAGTCAACTGGGGTCAAAGGCTCCCAGCAAGATAAACGTCCAAATGTCTCTTAAAAGAGTCCAGAGTAGGTGCTTGCACCACATTTGGAGGGAGTCTATTTCAGGCCTTGGGGGCTCGGAGAGTAAAGAAGTTTTATGTCTAGTCTGAAACGGTCTCGGAGGAGTTTGTGACTATTGGACCTTGTCATCCCTTGGGGCGCTCTGGTGAACAGGCGTTCCCTCAGCTCCTGATGCACACCCTTCAGGAGAAGAGAGTGCCTGAATTCCGCATTGAGTGTCCAGCCTGAGTCAGGGGGACACTTGCCCCTCCAGTGGCTAGTCAATGACTGGGAAGGGGGGTCTCCTGCAGCCAATCGCACTGACTGCGTGGCTGATCATGCTGAGTGGGGGTGGCATTCTGGGTGCGCTGCTGGCACTTCTGGGTCAGCATAATTGACCCTGCACCCCCAGTTGGCATGATCGGCCATGGGGATCACTTCTGGCACGGCCACCCCAAGGGCAGCCCTCTTGGGGAGGCACCAGTGCTCTCAACTGCCCCCCCGCCATTGCCTAAGTGGGGAACACTGCTGCCAGAGGGTGCACGTGCACCCCCTACACATTGCCACTGTGTCTAGGGCCAAATCTTTACCCTTCTATTAATCTCTCCCCAACCCCATTTCCATGGCAGCCTCAGAGAAGATTGCATTTCATTTCACGGCTGCTTGCTTACTTGCTTTTTTTGTTGTTGATTTTTTTGTTACATGAAACACCTAGCCATGAAGACTGACAGGTTGAATGGATACAGATGAGACAGATACATGTAAGACTTGTAGAATCTAGTTTTGGCTTCTAAAAAATTGACTAGGGGATAACTAAAGAGGAACGAGCAATTCCAGCATATCATCTAAAAAGGCAAAATGCATGGCTGTCGGCACTTCTATCTCCCAGAATAAATCCGTCGCTGCCTAGAAAGTTATTCCTGCAATGGGACTTATTTACCATCCCACACAGAGCAGACTTAGTGCTGAGTCCCACTCAGGACTCACAGTCCTCATAACTCAAGGAACAAAGCTGTGGTTTTCTATGGCTTTTTAATTTTTTCCCACTTTTAGTACAGGCACAATGTTATTGCATCATATTCACAGAATCATAGAAAATTAGAGTTGGAAGAGACCTCAGGAGGTCAATTGTATCACCTGACAATCTAGTACTGACTTCTGTAAGCACTGCATATAAGTCTGAAGGTAGGAGCCTGATCCAAATCTCAAAAATCTAGGGAAAAACTCCCTTTTCCTACACTGGGTTTTGGAACAACCCTTGTAAGGAACATAACCGGGCAAGCATGTTAATGAATAAACACCCTGCTGCACATGCAAATTAATGCTCGATAGCAACCAGCTATCAAGTTAATATACATTTTCAAGGTCTAACTTGATAGCTGGTTGGAGCTTTTTAGCATGCAATGTCTACTTGGCACTTGTAGCTGGTCTCAAGGTAATTCATAATTAACCAGTTAATTGCAGATACCTGCAGTATGTAGTGAGGGCTCAAGAAATCATTATCAGCTGTGCCCATAAGTAGGTTTTTCTTGTTGTTTGGTAAAAGATACTACAGGTACTTTCTAAAGCCCAAAGAAACTCCTGACATCATGGGTAAATTTAAGTCCTGCTAGCCTGATTCTAGTCTCGCTTGGGCATGTCTACACAAGATGTTTACTGCAGAGCTGATCAATTAGCTTTGCAGTAAACATCTCAGCATCTATACATGAGCCCCTGTTAGGGTGCAAGAAATAAAAAAAAATCCGTAACAGGGTAGTACTTCTAAATAAAAGTATTTATAAATACAAGTACTACCCTGCTGCAGAGTTTTTGCTTGCACAGCAGATGCTGACTCAGCTGACTGGAGCATGAGCAGGGACAATGTGTAGGGCATGCACGTGGGTACACATGCACACCCTGGGTGTGGCAGTGCTCGTCTACAAAAAGGCACTGCCGACAGTGTCAGCGACACCTACAGGTGGTCACCACTCGCCACCCCAATGCCAACACCACCAGCAGCGTCTGTGTGTGGTCCATGATTCCTGCTGGTTGGCACTTGCCACCCTGCTGCCAGCGGCATTGCCGGCATCTGCAGGAGCTCCCTGCTCACCGCATCCATGCTCCCACCAGTCCTGGTGCTGTGCCCCACCAGCCACCAGGGGCACATGCCATTCGTGGGTACAAGGGTGCTCAGTTCAGGGGCTGCCTGCCAATTAGCCCCACACAAGCATCCTCATGCCCCAGCCAGCCCTTCTGCAGCACATTGAGCTGGAGCAGCAGGAGGCTGGCAGGCCTGATCCTCAGACCTCCTGCCAGATGGGGCTGTACCTACCAGGCTCCATGTGCTACACATGAATAAACTCTGGAGCTGATTGCTCCAGCATCAATTACTTCTGGGCACATGTTTATATGGCTCACCCAGGAGCAAAAAATTCCGGAGCAATAAACTTCGGAGTTTATTAATGTGCACTAATTGCACAGTAGGCACCTTTTGATTGTGAGCATTGACTTCAGTGGACCTTAAGACCAACCTTAGGACTGAGAGTTTTCCTTGCTTCCTTGATTTCAGGTGTATATATATATATTTTGCAGAATTGTGTATACATTTTTTCACGATATAAAGGTCTTTTAAAATGTCTCTGATGATTTTTATAAGCATTCTTGTAGTATGAAAGGCATTTAACTAATCCTGTGCCTCATGGATTTTACTTGTAACCATTTGGGACCAGGAAGGATTTTTTTTTTCCCCTTCACAAATACTACTGCTTGTGGTTCTGGGGTGGTTTTTTGCTTCCTCTGTGGCACTGGGAAGTTAGTGATAGCTAAGGCTGTCTGAGTTGCTGAGGCTCCAGAGGTTTCTGGATACAGGGTCTTGTTTTTTTTCACTCAAGTTCCCTCTGATCACCAAATATGGGGTTGGGGGATGTTTATCCTCAGGTCAAACTGGCATACATCATAATAGTTCTGGGAGTAAGTGGGAAGGGAAGTGTTTCTTCTTCTGCAGTGAAGGGCTTGGTCCTTTTCCTAAGATTCTCTAAACATATATTGGCCAGCTACTGTCATTTTCATGACAGGGCATTGGCAGTACCCTCATAACTCCTGGTTTTTACCTGTGACATATTTTAGAGAATGTTTTGGATTTTGTTCCTTGTATTTGTAGGCGAGTGTCTGCAATGGCTATTTTGTGAATTCTTCTGGTTAACAAATTCCTGCGAATGCAGAAGACCAGACTTGATGGTCAAAGAGGCACCTTCAGTTTTACATTCCGAAGTCGAGTAGAAAGCAAAGAAGAGATCCACATATGTATAATGTACAGTGTTCTATATTTGAAATCAATATAATTGTCTAAATATGCCAAGAGTACAAGTCATTTTGGCAAGCAATGAACTATTAAAAAGCAGAACATCAAGGCCTTGGTAGAGTGCACAAACAAAATAGGATATTTGCAACCATGAACAATTATTGTACAGTCTACATTTGCAAAAATAGCTGCACTCTTCAAAGGTTAAAGAAACTTAACTTTTTATAAGTATATTGTCATTTGTCTCATAGGAAATAAATGTATTTGGAAATAAAATATTTTAATTGCAACGTGCATTCTTCATAAACAGTATAGTAACTCTAGTACTGTAAGTTAGAAAGCAGAAATTGAAAACCTTCAAACAACAGGGTAGCTTCAAATAACTTTGTATAAGGAATCTGAAGGTTTGGTTCCATTTATGTTTTCTGTCAGTTGTATTGGGTGCTATACAAAGGATTAAGTATTTCACAAAAATAACAGAGTCTACATGGTCCTGGCACGAGTACCCCCAGCCTTATACATGCCTAACTTTTATTTTGACACATGTGGTGATTAATTTGTACCAGCCTCTAGATCAAATAGTGACTGGAAGTTACTATAACATGGTCATGTTTCTGTAACATTTTTCAATCTGGAATGCACTGTGGATATCTAATATAAGGCACCATTATTTTTGCATGCAAGGGATTTACCTTCATGCTGCTCTCATGAATGCAAAATGCTGTTATTTCACTTTAAAGATGAGGAACCCAAGACAGAGTTGGAGTTAACAAAGGAGGTCTCTGGCAGAACAGAGACCCAAGCCAATCTCTTAAGATACAGGCTAGTAGCCTAAACACTGAACTGTCCTCTCTCATGCACAAAGGAGGGTATGCAACTGGCATTCCTTACACTGCCTTACAATAGGAGAAGGGATTTCTTCCCCTCATTGTGTGGAAGAATCTGTGTAAGCTCCTTCCCTGAACAAAAAGCAACAGCATCTTTAACCTGTCATATCCAAAAGACAAGACATTAATATTTTTCTAAGGTCTCACCACTAAACTCAATACTCAGTACCACACATGGATCTTAAATAGCTGCACTCTTCAAAGATTAAAGAAATGTAACTCTTTATAAATATATTGTAATATATTTTGAAGATATATCAATGGTCCTTCAAATGAAGAGCACTTAACTGACTGCTGAAATTTGTATTTGAGGGAATCAAACTGTTTCAGTTATTTGGTTAATTGGTTATCAAAGTATTTCAGTTATAAAACTGCCTTTTTCTTATTTTGTGCAGCACCTTGCAAAATGGGGACTGGAGCTGTAACTTGGATTCCTGAGAATTACAGAAATACAAGCAAATAATACTTAGACTGCTATAAACAACCACCTACAGAGAAGGAGCGTGTTGGATCAAATTGCTGAAGAAAGGATAGGATTTTAAATTAAAAAGGGTGGGAGAAGGAGGAAGCTTGCAATGTCTCCATTATAACTGGGAAGGACTCCTTAAGCCTGGTTTTTAATGTTGATGTTGATGCATAGATGTCTGGAATTGTTCAGTCAACCACAGATTCTACAGACGCACCTGTGCATACATTCACATTTTCTGAGGTCCAGGTTGAGACAATCCAGGGAAAGGACTGTCATTCTAAAAGTAATAATTTCATTTCCACTTGCATATGGAAAGCGGAAGGAGAGGGATATTGTGCAAGCCTTTGCATGATACAGCATTTCTCCATCCTCCATTCTATCATACCACCTCAGTTCATATAGATGGCTTAGGCTCTGACAGAGAAGAATCAGTCTAGGATTCACCTACTCCTTGCAGCTCCTCTTCCCCTAAGGAAGGCAGAAGTAGAATTCCAGTGGTGCCTGCTTATTCTAACTCGCACAAGAAAGCAATCTGGGCAGGCCAAATAGAAGTGAATGAGTCTCTGATTCCTTTTCTCTCTTGTATGACACTAAATGGCAAATAACAATCTTCTCTGAGTATCTAGGTACCCAATTTGCACAATATGAGCCAGCAAACCCAGATGTAATGGATGTATCTAAAAATCTGGCACATAATCTTAAAAAATAATCATCCATCGCCCTACTAGAATACATTTGACTTCAAGAATGAGACATCAACATTTGGATGGAGGCCAAAACCATAACAGAATGTTTGAAATCATGACCAATCATTAAATGGTCTACATTTGACAAAATAGCTGCCCTCATCAAAGATTAAATTGATAGAACTATTAATAAATATATAACAATTTGCCTTGTGTGGGAAAAAATGGGTTAGAATTTCTCCTAGCTGCAAAGAGCATTTTTTTAAATGGTACTGTACAACTAGTACTATAAGCTATTACAGAGCAGATTTTAAAAATATCTTTACTAAGACATGGAATAGTATAAATCAAGCCTGCTTTATACACGGTTTTTTATGAGGAATCTGAAGAGCTGATTTTATTTCTTCTCCCATCATAATTGCACTTGACACAGGGTTACATCCTATGATCACTCAAACTTCAGCTGATGCAGAAGGCAGCTGCCTGTTTGATGCTTAATGCACTGCAAACAATGCTCTGCAGTCTGCACTGGCTTCCAGTTCATTTCTGAGTAGCATAAATTGGTGCTGCCTTTTAATTTTATTTATTTATTTATTTTCATATAATGGCCTAAGTGGTTTGGGCCCTGGATAGGATCTACTTCTTCCTGAGCAATGTCCTGTCATTTGTGATCAGAGTCTATGTCTGGAGCAAATGCAATTTTGACAGGAAAGAGTAGTTGGCACCCAGATTTATTTACTTTGTGCTGCAAAACTGATCTTGTTTTCTCAGATTTTTCTTAGGAAGGCAAGTTGACAGGGCTGAGAGTCCAGCCTGAGCTAGGAGATCTATATACCCACTGTAAACTGAAGCTTTTCTTTCAGGCATATACAGATATTTAGAAATTGAAATCACTGCTGAAAAAAGCAAGCAGTAAATTAGTCTGTGTTTCAGGACTCAGAATACTAGAATCCTTTACATATTTTTTTCTGGATAACTATTTTTAATAAACTTGCACATATATCCTATTTATTTTCTTAACTCTTATGACCATCCTTTATAATTCCCCCAAGCATGTCAAAATTCTAAGCAAAATTCAGATGCTATTCAACCTATTAGGCATCTAAAGTGGTATTTTGGCATCTCAGTACAATCCTATTCTACGCTGCTTGAATTCCTGAAAAACCATTAATACATCTACTTACACAACTTCAACTTAGCCTTAAGACTAAGTAACAAAAAATGGAAAGGACCCACCCACCTATTAATGCTTTTTTCGGGGACACAAGCAAGATGTAATAGGAATGCACTTAGCGTAACAGTTATCTGTTTGCCCCTCAGTAACTGTTATTTGGGTGTTTTGGGGGTTTTTAAAAGTAAAATAAGGGATTTTCCTCTTTTAAAGGGACATTCTTTACAAAACAGATCTTTTCAGTATAAATTAAGGGTAAATATGAAGTAAAAACCTGTTGGAAATCCAATGAAAAATTCAAGGTCAAGGAAAAAGAAACAATTGAGGAGTGTGAGCTGGATGTTGAAGAAATATAAATCTATTTACAAAATATGATTTCCACTTTACTGATCAAAGTTTGGCATCAATAGAATTTTTGCCTGGGTATGGCCTCAGTTAGAACTGCAAAGAGCTTTATCTTGTATCTCTAATTAGTCTGGTCCATTGAAACAGGATGTCATGAACTGGCACCCTAAGCCAGCCTCTTCTCCTGACCCCCTCTGAAATCAAGCATATCTTTGCATAAAGCTGTGGAAATTGTCTGCTGATTCATTATGGCAGGTGCAGCTTGTTAACCCAAACAGGATATCAGAGGGATGAGTGGGACTTTCTGATAAGAGGAACACAAAAACAAGGAGGTCCTGCAGGAAACTCTATGAACAGCTAAACCTAAAGATAAAGATTTAGCTGAGCATGATCTGCTTCCCCCCCCCCCGACATCGGTTCTGATTTCTAAATATCCAGGAAAGTAGTACGTTTGTTTTTGCACAACACCTGTAGATTTTGTTTTCAGTGGAGTGGGAACTCATTTGCTCACATCGATATTTAAAGAAACAAAAACTAATTAGATTCTAGTAAGGGTGTTACAATATTATTGTGATGAAGCTCACAGGGATCCATATGAACCATTCTTCCATTCGTCATTCATTCCACAGGAATCTCACCAACAGTACCAACTTTTCAGGTAGAGAGAGCAGATACCAGCAGAAACATTTGGAATCAAATACTTCCATTTTGGTTTGAATTTACCTCTTAAATTGATTTGCCCATTTAAAAATTACAGATACCTAATGGCTGCTAAGTAGAAAAAACACCAGATGCTTGGTGCTGTTTTCATGAAGAATCCCCTTAATCAATTATTTGATTTGACTGACTTATTCGCCTCCCCCATTTCTTCCTTCATTCCTGTCACAGCTCTTGGTACTCTGCCCCTCCTGAGGCTGTTTTTTCCTGTCCCCCTATCAAGTGACTAGCCTGGGCTTCTGCTTGTGTCTGTGGATTATGTTCCATTACTTTTCATGATCTCCAGTAGGTCCAATATGTTTGGCACTTATGAGATCTGTGGATGGAAAGCAGCAACACAGAAACAGCTTCTTTAAAATTAAATAAAGATTTTATCTGGCAAGAGGTATGCAGCCCTCAGAAAAATGGATTCAGGACATGGACGGGGCTACACACATGATGTCTTACGTACTCTTGATATTCCCCTCAAGCCAATAGGTAGTTATGACACAGTTTTGGTCTGGAAGAGAGCAGGTAGCACCAGGTTAAGAGTGCTCACTCCAGATCACCGATTCTCCTTCAGAATGTCTGTCCCAGCCGTCAGCAGTAGGAAACCCCTGTTTCTCCTGCTCTTTCTGCACAGCAGATTGTTCAAGAGAGATTTTGATCCCACAATTTTCAGCCTTGGCAAGACTGTCTATGACTAGGACTGAGCCTAAGAAAGTTTGAGGATGTTCTGAGATTGATTCTTATCTCTAGTACTCTTGAGCAGTTTCTGATTGGTTTCTTTAACAACACTTTTTGATGCAACTCCACAGCAAGTGGTCCACAAGAAAAAACAAACATCTACACAGACACACATAATATTCACACAAAAATTGTCCATTTTTCATGGCTTTTTCAGCTGCCTTCAATAAAAAAGAACAGCCTGATGACTGACTCTGCTTGAGATAAGATTTCCAAAGCTACCTAGGTGATCTGATGTCCATTTCTAAATATGTGGGCAATCAACTCACCATGACATCATTAAAATCTCAATGTTAATATTATATATAAGTTATGACCAATACAAAAATGTTTTTATACTCCTTCTTTTCAACTTTATCCTGCAATTCATAATTGAAGACTTTAGCAAAATATGAAATCATAAGAAACTAATAATATTTTATGGTATTTTGTAGGCCTGATCCTATGCCATGAAAGCAAAAAGGTTTACTATGGTGTTCAGGTGGATCAGACTCTAGATGCTCTATCTGTACCCTAAGCAGCAAACTTCTCTTACAGGGGATATAGTATCTGAATCTTTCTGTTTTGTTTCTGTGTTACTATTTTTCCAAGAAGAGTGTCTGACGCTAAATTTGGAACTAGAGTTGATCTTGTTGGCTGCAGTTGCCTGATCTGAAGCATTTTATTTGCAGGTTGAAGCATGGAGTACGATTGCTTGACCTAATAATTTGAAAATTGATTCAAACGACAAGGAATTTCTGAAAAAGGCCATGAGATAAGTAAAAATGAAGACTGAAGGATACCTTATTTTCTGGATATATTCCTGGTATCATTTCTTATCCATTCTGTTACACAGAACCTTTTTAGGAAGCAATCAGCATATCAAGAAGAACTACTATACCCCTATTTTGACTGCCTGGAATTTGTGTAGCATGCTTATTTCTAAATCTGATTCTTCTCAAATTATTATTTCTGTGTATTACTAGTAAAAAGAAAGCTTTGTAAGTGAGTTACTGACTCATTTGAGAATAATGTAAATTATTGTTTCAGTTATTTAAATTTTCTTCTCACATATATATTTTCCTTTTCTCATGGCTTCTTTCTTGGTATTTTTCTGGGCATGATCTGCTGCATAATATTACCTTTGGTCATAGCATGTTCTTTATCAATTCTGCCAAATAATCAACCAGCTCAAATACCAGACCTGGGACTCCATCCTCAACTCCTGAGTCAGGTGAAATCCCTTACTGATTTTCATCGGGGAGTGTTGCTTGGCAAGGATTAGAAGAGTAGGTCCCTAGTGGGTGCATGTTTTCATTGGGGAGTTTCCTGTCAAAGTATGAAAAGTACACTCTCTCTATGAACCTCAGAAGGGGGGAAAGAAGCAACATTTAACCAAACAAAAAAAATCTTATAGTTCAACCTCCACAGAGAAAAAAAAGTGTCTGTCTTTTATTGCAATATTATGGTGTTTCTTATTAAAAGTTGCGAAGTCAAT
Source organism: Crocodylus siamensis (assembly GCF_052110815.1). NCBI lineage: Eukaryota > Metazoa > Chordata > Crocodylia > Crocodylidae > Crocodylus > Crocodylus siamensis. The sequence continues at coordinate 112,220,023 of NC_143399.1, forward strand.
AATAATTTTGAACAGACAGCAGAACACAACCAGTCAGGAGATCCCATGCTAATTACTACTGACATTCAGTCACCTATCATTCTGATCCTTTGTAGCTCAAACAAAACTGAGGTATTAGCATACAGTGGTGAGACTTTTAAAGAAAAACTCCTAATGCTGCTTTTCAAACAGAAAAATAAGTTTGAGATGGAAGATACTAGACAGAATACCCAGACCTTGAGTGTATCCGATAATAAACTGATACTGTGTTTGATCTTTGCCAATGGCTGAAAATCTGTCTTATATATAAACTGGGTAATGAGATTCATCATGTAATTCTTGCAACTGGTAGCAACTAATTAGGTCAAATTAGCTGCACATATGTTACTGGTTCTATTTTGAGTTTAAATCCTCATGACGGAGCTACCCTCTCACTTGACGCTGAAACGCTGCTTTGCTTATATTATAGGGAAAAAAAAGCCTATTTTATGCTGTGTTGCATTTGCTGTTGCCATCATCAGTTCATTGCCCTATATTAAGACAGCCTTCCATTGGATTTTAATGCTATGTTTATTCTCTTGTCTTTTTTGTTCCCCCTTGCGCCCTAAACAATTTGCATAAAACCACTTAATGCTATTTAGCTAATGTCCCCATTGTTACTATAAATAAACGAACTGGAAGTGCAGCTTAGTGAGGCAACTTAATTCTTGTCTCATTCTTCTTTCCTTCTTACACTCTGTCTGTGCTTGTGTGCATGTCAGAATAAAGCAAATACATGTTGTTATCCTTAAAAGGAGCAGAGAAAGCACAAGTCTTTTTAGCTAAGCACACACAAACACTGCCCCTAAAACACCAATTGTCCTGTATGATGTCCAGTACATGTGATTCAGTAAATCAGCTTTCATTTTGAATTCAGGAGAGGAAAATATCTTAATCCTTTCTTACAAGAAAACAGATAAACTGGCATCTTGAAAAAAAATAGACCTGTTTATTAAGGTAAGGAATACCTTATCTTACTAAAATTGAATCTGGTACGTGTCCTTAAAGCCATACAGAGTATACACAATGGCAATTCTCAAAATATTTAGATTTTATCTTCCTGTTTGACTGTCACGACTATGTGGATTAATACTGTCCAAGTCAGTATCAAGTCAAAGGTGACAATATGCTCATTTCTTTCAATGCCAAAATATGAATTAAGCATCTAACTTTTGCAACTTTGTAAAATGAATCACAATACATATTTTGAAAGAGAGGAGGTAAAGATTTTAAATGCTGATGATGGACACCACTGGTTATTCCTCATCTGTAACAAGTATGGAAAATATGCCAATATAATAGAGCTCCCCAAGACTGGTAGACCTTTACAACACAGAGATACATAAATTGCAATTAATACTTTTAACTGTATGGAATATCTACAAGCTCTAATGCATCTCTTGTAAACTGGGTCTTTTCACTTAGTCTGAAATATATGTCACTTTTCTAAACAAGGTTAAGTGCTGCTTTTATTTTTCTAATCCTGATTAGTAGGACAGTGCTAGTAGCCCTGGCTGTTTAAGTATTCCAATTAAGTGGGAGAAAGGTCAAACATAAGATTGCTTCAAAGACATCTGATGACACCAAAGGGTGATTACTTTTCCTAAAGGATTCTGATCCATTTTTCCAGAAATACAATATCAAGAAGTTAAACAGAGTCAAGAGAAGGCAGGAATATTAAAACTAAAAATAACCCCCTTCCTCTCTCCCCTTGCCCCCCAAAAACCAAAACAGTAAACATAATCAAATATTTCAACAAGGATCTCTGCTGGAAGTTTGGAGAGCTCCAAGCCTGATCTCTGCTGGAGGGTTGGAGATAATTTTCTTATTCGGTTCTGGAATTTTGTTAAGTGTATATTGGATCCATCTGCTCTTTTCACTTTGAATGAAATTGTTGTTGATATCAAAAGGGAATCTTCCATTCAGCTTTAATCATTTATACTGCTCTAAGCAACCTAAAATCAGCTCTAAAGTGCAATTGCTGTGACTTTGCAAAACTGCCACAAAGAAATTAGATGACTCAGGCTGGGAACAGGCTCTGGTCCATATCCAACTGTAGTCAGTGGCATTCAAAAACAGTTCGTATCTGGTGGATGTTTGGCACCTTAAGAGAAATGAGTTTAGTGGGTTTAGTCCAGCAGACAGTTGTCTGTATCACTAAACCCTTCACATCAGGCAATGCTCTCAGGATGCCAGAGCTATAATCAGCATGGGATAAACCATAATAAGAATGGAGAATTAACTAACCCTTCCTTTTAGGTCAGGCTTGAGGACATGATGGGGGGAAGCATAAATGATGTTAGTGGCTATTAAAGCTGAGGGAGGGCAGGCAGGGAGGGGAAACAGAACTCTATTTTCCATCAAGGCTTCCTCTGCTCTGTCCACAATTACTTAAGCACGTCTGTTGCATTCACTTTGTCTACTATGTAGAAAGAGGACTTCATTTTCCAGAGTCCTGACCCTTCTTGCCTCACAGTGTATGAGCAATTTATACCAATTTTAATCATTGTTTTTCCGTTTTAATAATGAAAAGTTACTCATATAGGGACTAATTCAAAGCTCTCTGAAGTCAACAGGAACTTTTCCATTTGATTTTATTGGGCTTATAGACTTTTGCATGCCTGGCCCCTGGAGCTGTGTTAAAGTGTTTAAGCTCCCTACACAGTGCATTGGGAGCATTAGAAACCTTCTTAAAGGATCCAGAACAACCCAGCTGGCTGAGTTTGGAGCTTAATATCAGCTTGCTCATATTTGCCAAATGTGCTTGCCAAATACCAAGGGCAAAGTTAAGTCTCAAATCCAGTCCTCAGAGACAGTACCTGTATCTGTGTATCCTCAGGCCTGGAACCTCCTCTGAAGGTAGAAACCTACACATCCTAGCTTGTCCTCCTGCTCAGTGCAAAGAATTATGATGTCATTGGGATAACGGAGACCTGGTGGGACTCCACCCATGACTGGACCACGGGTATCAAGGGCTATATCCTGTACAGGAGGGATCGTGTTGACAAAAGGGGCGGGGGTGTAGCTCTATGTGAAGGAAAGCTACATGTCCCTGCAAGCTGATGTTGGCGACCAGCATGGACAGCTAGAGACCCTCTGGGTAAAAATTCGTGGGAAAAATGCCACAGGGGACACAACAGTGAGAGTCTACTACAGACCTCCCACTCAAAGTCCTGAGCTTGACAAGGAGTTCGCCCAGGAACTGACTGAGGCCACTTGCTCCAGGACCTTGGTTGTCATGAGTGACTTCAATTACCCGGACATCTCGTGGGAAGATCACTCAGCAAAATCCGAGCGGTCACAAAGCTTTCTCTTGTGAGTGGATGACCTCTACCTGACTCAAGAAGTCTATGGGCCAATGAGAGGCAAAGCACTGCTCAACCTGGTACTGGCTACGGGGGATGACCTAATCAGCGACCTAGTGATCGATGGGAAGCTGGGTGACAGCAACCACGAGCTGATCACCTTCACCATCCGCAGTAAAGCTGGCAAGTCAGTCAGCAACACAGAAGTCCTTGACTTCAGAAAAGCCGACTTTAACAAGCTCAAAAGGCTTGTCGGTCAGGCCCTCAGGGACCATGACCCCAGGGAGATGGGAGTTCAAGAAGAGTGGTTGCTTCTCAAGGAATCGATCCTCAATGCACAAGCTAAATCTATTCCAGCAAGGAGGAAAGGCAGCAAGAAGGCACAGCAGCCCTCCTGGCCCTCTAGGGACCTAGCAGACCTCCTGTGGCTAAAAAGAAAAGTCTACAAAGGATGGAGGACAGGATTCACCTCCAAGGAGGATTATTCTGCACTGGTCTGGTCCTGCAGGGAGCAAACCAGGAAAGCCAAGGCTGCAGCTGAACTCCAACTAGCTTCAAGCATCAAGGACAACAAAAAGTCCTTTTTCAGATATGTGGGGAGCCAAAGGAAAAGCAAGGGCAATGTTGGACCGCTGCTAAACCAGATGGGGCAACTGACATCTGACGCCCAGGAAAAAGCCAACCTATTAAATAGGTACTTTGCGTCAGTCTTTCATCAGTCCCATGAGATGCCCATGCCTGCTATGGGACAGGGAGATCCTGGTGATGGGGATCCCCTACCCTCCATAAATGCTGACCTCGTGAAGGAACACCTTGAGAAGCTGGATACCTTCAAGTCAGCCGGCCCTGACAATCTCCACCCCAGGGTACTCAAGGAGCTGGCAAGCTTCATAGCCCAGCTCCTGGCATGGATCTTTGAAAACTCCTGGCGCTCTGGTGTAGTGCTCGAAGACTGGAAGAAGGCCAATGTGGTGCCGATCTTCAGGAAAGGGAGGAGAGTGGATCTGGCTCATGGACAGGCCCATTATCCTGACTTCTATCTTGGGGAAGATCTTAGAAAAGTTTATTAAGGAGGCCATTCTTGAGGGACTGGCCCAGGCTAACATTCTAAGGGATAGCCAGGACGGGTTTGTTGCAGGTAGGTCTTGTTTGACCAATCTCATTTCCTTCTATGACCAGGTGACCTATCACCTGGACAAGGGAGAAGAGATTGATGTCATATATCTTGACTTCAAAAAAGCCTTTGATCTGGTATCCCATGATTACCTCTTGGCCAGACTGGCCAGTTGTGGCCTTGGCTCCACCACGATCCGCTGGCTGGGAAATTGGCTCTGTGGTTGGACCCAGAGGGTTGTAATTGATGGCAGTCACTCATCGTGGTGCCCTGTAACCAGTGGGATCCCTCAAGGCTCTGTCCTGGGACCCATACTGTTCAACATCTTCAAGCTCAGCAAATGGGCGGATGAGAACCTGATGGTGTTTAACACCGAAAAATGCAAGGTTCTCCACCTTGGGAGGGAAAACCTGCAGCTTCATTATAGGCTGAGCAGTGCTACATTGGATAGCACTACAGAAGAAAGAGACTTGGGGGTCATCATTAACCACAAGATAAACATGAGCCTGCAATGCGATGCTGCGGCTAGTAAAGCGACCAAAACGCTGGCTTGCATCCATAGATGCTTCTCAAGCAAATCCCGGAACATCATTCTCCCCTTGTACTCGGCCTTGGTGAGGCCACAGCTGGAGTACTGCGTCCAGTTTTGGGCTCCACAATTCAAAAAGGATGTGGAGAAGCTTGAGAGAGTCCAGAGGAGAGCCACGCGCATGATCAGAGGTCAGGAAAACAGATCTTACGATGATAGGCTGAGAGCCATAGGACTCTTTAGCCTGGAAAAGCATAGGCTCAGGGGTGATCTAGTGGCCACCTATAAGTTTATCAGGGGTGACCACCAGTACCTGGGGGAACGTTTGTTCACCAGAGCCCCCCAAGGGATGACTAGGTCGAACGGTCACAAATTCCTGCAAGACCATTTCAGGCTGGACATAAGGAAGAATTTCTTTACTGTCTGAGCCCCCAAGGTCTGGAACAGTCTGCCAGCAGAGGTGGTTCAAGCACCTACATTGAACATCTTCAAGAGTAAATTGGATGCTTATCTTGCTGGGATCCTATGACCCCAGCTGACTTCCTGCCCTTTGGGTCGGCGGCTGGACTCGAGGATCTCCCGAGGTCCCTTCCAGCCCTAATGTCTATGAAATCTATGAAATCTATAGAATGGGGAACTCACCTACAAGAAAGGAGATTTGGACTCTGGTCCCTGATCAAAAGATTGTTTATGCATTTTTTTCAATGACTGCAACCACATTTTGTTGAAAGCCTGACCTTGTCAATGTCTGTTAGGTATATTCTCAAAACACCTATGGAATCAAGCTGTTCAAGTATATAAATTCCATTTAGGTTTCATTTTAGGCACTTACAACCCTTTACTGAATCCAGTCTATAATGCATAGGCTTGTGAGCATGCCCACACACGAGGGAAAATGGAGTCTCTTCACTTTGTCCAAATGTTTTTATAAAAATTAAAGTATTGTATTTGTCTCTGGATAAAAATTTTAAAATATACTTGTTAAAAAATTGTATTTCTAATAATCTAATGTATAGACTTTATACCCTATGCATGAAATAATCCCTGTGTGCCCTATTTCATGACTTCTATGACCCTTTTTATGAGTAATACTATTTTTCTCCCATTACTCTGTTCAACAGTTCACATAAATAAACTGTACAGTACATCTAAAAGAAAGGAAAGGTTGACCTCAGGAGACACAAGTCAGCTGACAGATCTGCACTATACAGCATTTGTTTTGGTACATTTACAAAACATGGGACAAAAAAGGATACTTTTGTATGACTAGTGTGAAGCACTTCATGAACCCTATATGCACTACCTTTCCTTTCATCTTGTCTCCTAGCCCTGAACTATTCAGAGGGTATGACACATAACTCTAAAATATGAGTATTCTTTGAAATGGTTCAGCGTGGTTTTTCAAATGGATTGTCAAAGCATGTTTATTATCAAGGGATATTTTTAATATAAGCAGTATTATGCTTACATTTATGATAATAGGTAAAAGCTATGATAGCTGTCATAATACCCAACAATTCAGCTTGTATCATTTTTTGTCAACATTTAAAAAGAGACACGTCTATAGTTTATATTAGGGGTATTCCAACGATGCCAGTAATTGTGTATTCTGAACCTAGGTTGACTAACTCACTTGGACTTAAAAAGCAACAAAGACAAGGCACATTATGCTTTAATTTAGTAGGTAAGTCAAATTCAAGACAATAAAATAAGCTTCAGTTCTGAAGTCAGACTGCTAACTTAAGTTAAAAGCTCAAATGCCATAGTTTCATAGTTTCATAGTTTGTAGGGTGGAAGGGACCTGAGCAGATCATCTAGTCCGACCCCCTGCCATGGCAGGAAAGAATACTGGGGTCAAATGACCCCAGCAAGATGTTCATCTAACCTCCTCTTAAACAGCCCCAGGGTAGGAGTCTGCACCACTTCTCTTGGAAGTTGGTTCCAGATCCTAGCTGCTCTGACTGTGAAGTAGCGCCTCCTGATATCTAGCCTAAATCTACCCTCTGCCAGCTTGTGACCGTTATTCATGCTCTTCACTGAAGTCTTAACTCAATTTGTGCAACTGAGGTTAGCCAACTCAAGTTAGGAATACAATTACAAGAGAGAAAATAATGATTGCAGCATGGAGTCAGGGTGGAAGGCAGTAGTACTGTGGACCCAGATGAACAGACATCACTGAAATAGTGCTTGAGTGCCTTATCATGGAAGATCCCTAACTAGGGGCAGTCTACCATACATATAGGAGTACCAGGGCACAGAAAACATAAAAAGCCACTGTCTTCTGGGATTCATTAATAAGCACAAGAGACACTAAGAAGCCTTCCTTTTTTGGATCCTGCTTCTCCTTGTCTCTTGTTTTGTTCCCCTTCCAAGTACATTGAATAGATCACTTTTTTCCTGAGGCTACTTTGCAAGAGGTGAGTTAAGGTTGATACTTTAGAGATAATCCCTTCATAACAGTTTGTGTGTGCATGTGTGTGTAAGTTTTATTAATAAAATAGCAAAATCTCCAGTTTAGGAGAGGACCGCATAAACACCATTGAAATGCAAAGAAATAATAAGTAGAACAAGCCAGTCTTCCCATACTCCTCTTGAAATTGTTCTCTCCTGTATGAAATAAGCTGTTAGCAGCTTTTGCTAAAAGAATAACCTTATGTATATTTGATGTCATTGCTAAATGGTATTATACTTGTTATTTGCAAATCATTGAAGCTTGCATCTGTTTCTTCTACCTAAGGTTTGGCCTAAAGGTTTATTTTAATGGCCCATTAACCTCCCACCTGGCTATTTTTGTTTCTTGCTCTAATGTCTATTTACATATTTCATTTAGAGATATGAGGCCCTTTCCATGATGTACTTTGAGAGATAGTGGCTGGTATTTCAATTGATTATGCATATCTGGCTGTTTATTTTAAAAAGATAAACTATTTCAGGGTATTATGTCTCCACTTCCCTGTATTTCTTCTTGTAGATGAGGGAGACTATTGTCTGCTATGACTGACTATACTATCAGTGACAAACAATGAATTTTTGGCTTTTTTTCCTCTCACCATTTAATCCTATTTTTAATCTGTGTGATTTTATTATTGTTATTATATTATTTGAATAGATGTTTGCTCATTTTGACTCACTCTGCTGGCAATATGACTACATGTGAAAGTACCTGTTAGTTCACATTGGGCGCATCTACACATGACGCTACGTTGCCATAGCAACATGCTATGGCGATGCACCATTGACGGTCACAAACCATGATGCTACATGATGCAAACCACCATAGCAACACGTTCCCTCATTATAGGGATGCAGCAACTAAAAATAATCATGCGCAGTACACACTGTGCAGTACTGTTACTATGCTGACATTTAGGCGCCATAGGGACACATGTAGACATGCCCAGCTTGGACATTTAGGTATCAAAAGTACGAGCTGGTAGAGTAGTCACATTACAGCTCACTGCAGGATGGTTCCATCACAGACTAGTTCCATGTTAATTGTTCAGTTTCCATAAAACAATATTAAAAACATGTTTTTATTCTATTTGTAAAAAAAAACTACCAGTGAACACAAATAAATTTATATCTTCTTTTATACAGCACTGACACTGTGCTTGGTACTTAAGACCTAAGGCAGAACTCTGTACTGAAGTCTAAATATCCAAACAAGAGATATACCAGAGTGATGTAATTTCACCTTTGCCCACTTAGTCCACTTCATTTCAATATATTAACACAGCTTAATCCCAGTCCTCATCCTGTTAGCCTTTTTTAGGGCCATGTTGCATGTTAATCTTAGTGTGTTTTGGATGCTCTTAACATAGGAGATTCTGTGCATGAAGCAGTAAAACATATGATAAATATGTTCATATTGTAGCAAAGTTATGATATTTTGCATGAAAAGTATCTCCAGATTGTATTATGCACCTTCATTATTTCAAGTTTCCAAAAATGTCCTTTACACCCATCAGAAAGATGTTGTAAATAAACATAAAAATATTTGTTCAGCTATCATTGAACTGCTGCACACAGATAATACTAATAAGAGCAAATTTGTCATCCTCACCTAGCTGTGACATCAGCTAGGGACCTCTTTGCTATACCAGTTCTCCAGGTGGGATAAGGAAAACCACACGTCAGGAGATAGGATCTGGATCTTTCATTTGTTGAGGTTCCTTCAGGATCAAGATGAAAGCTGGGTGCCTGCAGCCCTGGAGGGCTCTGGGCCTTAGAGCAACAATACCAGACCTGAGAAGTTATTAAAGGTGGCATTACTTTCTTTAACAACATCTCTTGTTTTGGTAACAGAAGTTCTGTTAAGGTAGAAGTAGAAGAATAATTGATGTGTAATGATAAAAGATACCACCATGCTGTAAACAGAAATATTCAAAAAAGAAAACCAACTGAATTAGAGTACGGTTCCTGGAAAAAAAAAACAGCAAACAGTTATTTCATGAAGTATTCCACTAGATGCAAAGAAAGAGCACTACTGATTTTTAGTCTGAAAACTAATTACTTGGATCTCCCACTAGGTTTTAATTTGGAAACAGAAAGAGTTCACCCCGCCTACACAAACAAAACACTTTGTATGCGTCAGAGAACCTATACCCAGTAAGTTGTTAAGATATAAATGTGAAGGAGACTGTTCTGGACAAAAAAAATAGAGTTGCTATTGCAAAAATTCAAGACTGGTTACATACACAGCAGTAGTAGTACTGTCTGTGGAGGTTCCATGGGTTACAGAATATCTGTTCTTTTCAAACTTCATCGTCATAGTAAAATATACCATCCCATGGAGGTATGTTATTATGAGTAACTTTATATACACTGAACTGCATAACTGCATAACACTGCCTATATAAATATCTTTCACTCTTGTTGGCAGTAGTGAACTGCAGTTCTTTCCAAAACGTTACCCCATCATTTTGCTTTAGACCAGGGGTTCCCAAACTGTAGTATGTGTACCCCTGGGGGTATGCAAGAAATCTGGGGGTACACAAGAAATTGTGTAATGGCAGATGGAATTCTCCTTATAATACTAACTGACATTTCAGGGGTTAAAATATAAAAGATATTCTGATAGGGGTATGCAGGCAGCTGGTAAATATGGAAGGGGGTACACAATAAGAAAAAGTTTGGGATTCTCTGCTTTAGACCAAAACATTCCCAAAGTTTCAGGTATTCCAGAATGGTATACAAACAAAACCACAGGTTTTAATGACTTAGACCAGCAAGGACCAACCTGTTTGGCAGTCATGCCACAAATTAAGTCGTGTGCCCTTCCTGAGTGCCACTATGATCACTTGAACCTCATAATATGTTCCCCCACCTCTCACTCCACCATCTCTAAAGCCTATTATGACCTGAAGTTTCCAATTTCTAAAATGGCTCAGGAAAAAGATGGGAATATCCCAAAGCATATAATACATTTCACATTCAAAACTCTCTCCTTCAGTCTCTGCAAGTTAAGTTTTGTCTCAACTTTCAAGACCTGGTTGCTACAATCAAGTGTTGTTTGGTCAAAAGGGTTAAATAACTGATTTAGCTTCCTTCTCCCTCTCTTCCTCCTTGAGATATGCACAGTGGAGTGGGATGATTCTTCTAATGAAATAGCTATTACTAACCAAACATTTCACAAATGTGAATAAGGGCGTTACTCCTTTAAAAACTGTGAAGTCCAAAAAAGTGATAATAGGAAACACTGTAACTGCAAAGATATTAAATATAGAAAACACCTTTAAATGCGTCAACCATATCCAAAAATGTTTTGCTACATTTGCTAAAACAAATAAACAAACTAAATGTGATAAGACAATTAGTCTTCAGATTAGGACAGAACTACATACAATAAAAGGCAACTGTTTTTTAGAAAGTGTTTCTTTTCAGGAACAAGCATACACATAATAAACTGAGACTAGTTACAGAACATGGATTATGTAAAATTGAGGGATTTTTTTTTTTACTGAATTCAATGGGAACTGGATACAGTTCTATTTGAAAAAAATAATTCTCTTTATAGAATTTGTACTAGAAAATAATAACCTGTAGGGGGAAAAAAAAGATAAAAATCAGTTTGTATTATGGTTGGTAAAACAGTACTCCAGAGACTAATGACAGTAGGCAATGTCTGCAAATCTTGTCACAGACAGTGAAGAGCCAGAACATAAAAAGATATGTAAGCAATTGGGTAGAGTATGCTTAGGTCATACATGCTTTAAAACACCTTTAATAAATATCAAAATATCATTTTCTGTGACACAAGTAACTTCCTAAATATCTCCCTGCTGTTTAAAAGAAATGCTCAGCTAGAATCCTAGTCTATTAAGTAATTTGGTGTAGTATTGCAGCTCCTGAGTCTTGCTGCTAGGTCCTTGCTTTCACATTCTGGCTTTTCCTTTCCTTCTTTTGTTTTTAAAGCTTGTTATAGAAGAAAAGCATTATTGAAAACAATGGTAGGGGGACTGATTAAATAGGTTCAAACCTCTTTCCCCATACACACTCTGTTTTTAATCTTATAGCACAAAAAATAGACATAATTTCAGAGTGAATTATTATTCATGTAATGAAGGGAAGCAGCAGAGAGATGAGAGAGAAAATCTGTCACTCTTAAATTAGTTAAAGGACCTAGAAAAGTTAGTACACACACACACAAAAAAATCACAAATGGGTAAACTGAAATATGGACTGACTTGCACAAGGTCACACAGGAAAAGACTGGGAGGCCAGAGAACAGGATCCAAGTCTTCTAACTTCTAATCCAGGTCTCCAGCTATTGGGTATACTGCATATGGCTAAATTTTTCAAGATATAAAAGCTAGTGACTGAAATAACTGCAAACTCACTGTTGCAAGGATGGGATGGGTATGCATGTCATTGTTCATTTATTAGCACAATGGAGTTGTGCCCCATTACTGGAGTTTCTTTACAAAATTGCAAAACAAGTAGTAACGCATTATTACAAACTAGCTGAAACCCACAAAACATTTGCAATTAAATTTTTATTGCAAAAGTATCTCTTTAAATACAGGATTTTTAGTTATCCTTTGACTGAATATTTTAACAAAATCAACACTTCTCAGCCTTGAAAAGGTTACATAAAGCTGTCCATGTGTAAACACAGGCTTAGGAATATAAACACGTATTTCGTCAAAAGTCTGACCTTGTGACTTGTTTGTAGTCATAGAATAAGAGGGCCCTTGTAGATGTCACTAGGGGCTGATGTACAGTGAAGAAATTGCCCCCTTTAGTGGTTTAATTGCCCTTTTTAATGATTTAATTGTGTAACAGTGTACATGTTTGGCAGCATATTATAGTTACATTTTGTAACAGTGTACACATTCAGGGACATATTTTGATTGAAATTACTTTTTTGTATAGTAAACTAAAACACATCCCATGTATTTTAGTTTGCTATGTAGCAAACTACAGTGATACACATGTACCGGGGCCCTATCCAGAGAATGTGGCAGGGACAGTTCATCAGGCGTTGGAAGCCCGGGCATGCTTGGGGACGCTTGGGCTTTGCAGGCTTCCGGTGCCCCATGTACCATCCCTGACATCTTCTCCAGCTGCTAGCACACCCAGCCACTCTCCTGGGATAGCCAGCTCATTCTTGGGTGGTCCCAGGTGGCAGGAAGGCAGTGGGGATGATGCACGGGGCACCTGAAGTCTGCCAAGGCTGAGCTTCCCCGAGCATGCCACTGTTAGATCTGGCAGGTGTTGCCTGCAAGCTGGGGCTGCACCCATGCAGCTAGCACCCCACCTGGGTAGCTCCAGAGGGCACCACCTATACAGGGGGAATCACTGGCACCCCACAGCTCAGGGGCTGTGTCACTTGGATGTAAGTCATACAGGCAGGCTCTGCCAAGGAAAAAAAAAAGCAGCAAGGAGCCTGAACTTTTCCTTTTTTTTAATGTTTCCTCTCAGAGCCTGCCTGTGTCTCCTATGGCCAGGGAGCAAGCTCGTGGTGAGTTGTGCAGCCACAACTGTGGAGGGAAGCACTATGGTCCCCCGCAGCTCAGGGGCTGCACAACCCACCAGCAGCTCACTCCCCAGCAGCGGGAGATGCAGGCAGACTTCAAGAGAAAAAAAAAATTAAAAAAAGATCAGGCCCCTTGCTACTGTTTCCCCTCTCCCCCCATCTTTGGAGCCTGTCCGAGCAAGCTGCCTCTGGGTCATGCAGCCCTTGAGGTGCAGGGGGTCGGTGCTTCCCTTCACAGTGGCAGTGCCCCCCTGGAGCTGCCTGGGCAGGGTGCCAGTGGGTGGGTGCTGCCTGGGGGCCTCTGTCACTGTGAAAGGAAGCACCAGAGTAAAATGTCATGCCAGCAGCTCACTCAGGCACTGGAGAGGTGGGCAGGCTCAGGGGCAGGGGTATGGGGGGGGGGACAGGGGGAAAGAACTGGGCCCCTCACTTCTCCCCACCCTCCTTTTTTGGCAGAGCCTGCCTGCTGCATGGCAGGGGTCCCCAGTGCTTCATTCTAGCTCTGACTTGCCTGCATATCTGTTTGAAATGCCTCAGGATCTATAATAATAATACAGCTATTCTGTCAGTCCAGAGCACTCAGATTGGTTGTGTTGGCAGTCAATTACAATGCTTACTGAAGCAACCAATCATAGTGCTACAAACAGAAAGAATAAGCCTATTATTATTATAAATCCTTCCAAAATGTACCTTCTGTCTACTACTGTTTGACCCTCTATGCAGTCAAAGAACAACAGCCTTAATCTCTTAGTCCTGATACATCAACCTTTTGGGGGAGAATAAATAGAAAACTAAATAGAATACAATTTCAGTTTTGGTTGTCACCCTTCAACTTCAGGAGAGTTCAAAATTACTTTACTAGCAAGAAGCTGCATATTAAGTTGTGTTTCCAATTCAGTGTCACTTTCCTGATGCTCAAAAATCCTCCACAGGCTTGCTGTTCCCTGTTGTTCTTAATTATTATGCACACATATCTTTGCCAGAAGCAGTGATTTAGAAACTCTGTTCATAGCCAGTACAACACATGCAGAGATATACACAGAAATGATCACACAGAGATCTGTCACAGGCAAGTAGGGTAGTATGTGAAGCAACTTGTGCTGCTTTTGTTGCATGTATAGATATGATTATTTTGAGCTATTTATGAAAGTTGTGTCATGAAAGGAAAGAACAGAACACATTAAACTTTTGTGTACCGCTCTTTGCCTCTGATATAAAGAACAGCTGTTTAAAAAGCAGTCCTCAAAATCTGAAGCAGTTTGTCTAACAAGCATGCATTTTAAAACTTCCTTTTCTTAATCTACTCACAATTATATGAAGAATGTCAATAGAGATATATCAGTGTCTAGCATTATGGTATATCTCTGGAACTTCACACAGAAGGACAACATCTCTCCAGAATAGCAGCCTTCTTTGGCACTAATCTCATTATGTTATTATTACATCTATAATTGGATGTATCATACAATTAAGAGCTGACATATTGCGTGGATTATTCTGTGTGAATTTCCCAAGGTAGGAGAGACTGACAGCTTCTATAATCACATCCTGTTGACAGAGACAGAAAAGAGATCATCACATATTCTTTCAAAAGGGATCTCGTCTTTCTTTTGCAACATTTTGTAAAGCCACAATCTCTTAAGAAATACACCCACGGCCCAAACCCTTACTTTGCAGTAGTTGTTTTACTGACTTTGTCTTCACTATTTCTGGATACCATGAGAGGGAGAATGAAGGAGCTCTCTCCCCTTTGAAGCTTAGTCTGTTTATATCCTAGAAACCCAGGGTTAACCCTTGGTACACTGAAATTTATGAGAGTTTGATTATTTGCTTTAGTGAAACCAAGATTTCATTCTTAGACTTGGATTCTCTCATTTGGGCTCTATCTTGTGATGCAACTGATGTCAAAGGTCTGCCTAGACTTAGCAACCTGGGCAAGCTTAATTAAGGCATGCCAGTCCCTGTAATAAACAGGAACTAGTGTGAAATGTGCCTTGTTTCACATCTGGCCACTTTCGACTCTCCAGCCTGAATGATCAGGTGTCTATGTATATTTTGGAGTTTGGGCCAGTTCTCCTGGAGCTCCATACTGTACCTGAAACTGTTTGACAAAGAAGTAAAATTTCATCCAATTAAACTTGCTGTTAACAATATGCTGAGAGACAGCTCTTGCAAGCATAACTAAATGCAACTTCCTGGGCTCCAACTCATATGGCTAGTCTGACAACAAGATGGTACAGCCAAGGACTGTTGGTTTATCTATTTACATCAGCTGGCATGCATCCAGGTTAAAAATCTGGCACTCCCTGTCTCTCCCTCTCAAATTCCTAAAGCCTAATTGATTCAAAACAAAGTAAAAACAAATTCCAAATTTTATAATTTGCATCATTTTAGTCACAGAGCTAGTAGGAAATTAGCAAAGTGAATCACAGAGATTGAAGTCTACAGTGTCTGGAAAGGGCAGGTATTTGTAGTCCCATTTTTTAAATTTAGTTTTATTAATGCAAATATTAACCTTTTTTTACTTAGAAGGTGCTCATCCTGTTCCTCCTATCCAGCCAATCTCAATGGAGAACAGAAATGAGAAGAATCATACCTTGGTTTTGTTGTGGGGTCTAACTGAAGTCTGAAGCAATAAAAGGCAACAACTCTGAGCTAGGGTTCAATTAACCCCTGCAGACAGAGCTACAGGTATTTACCACAACCCTAATGAGAAAGAGCTTTACCACTTTATCTAATAATGCACAGATGATTGGGAAAGCCCTCTACAGTGTAATTTATCTCAATTTATAAAAGAAAATCTAGAAATATTGAAGACACTGAAAATGTGACTTACAAGCAATGATATGCTAAAATCTGTAACATTGTTCCACCTGATATTAATGGGAACCCATGTTTTTTTCATAGATTCTTTGATGCTAGGGTTGGAAGGGACCTCAACAGGTCATTGAGTCCAACCCCCTGCCTAGGCAGGAAAGAGGGCTGGGGTCAGATGACCCCAGCCAAATGCCTATCCAGCCTTCTCTTAAAGACCCCCAAGGTAGGGGAGAGCACCACCTCCCATGGAAGCCCATTCCAAGATGTGGCCACCTTTACTGCGAAAAAGGTTTTTCCTGATGTCTAGCTAAATCTGCTCTCTGTCAGTTTTTGACCATTGCTTTTCGTTACCCAAAGAGGCGCACTGGTGAACAGAGCATCTCCGGTTCCTTGCTGCGCCCTTCTAATGAATTTGTAGGTGGCCACAAGATCACCCCTCAGCCTTCTCTTGCGGAGGCTGAAGAGGTCCAGGTCCCTTAGTCTCTCCCCATAGGGCTTGGCCTGTAAACCCTTAACCATGCGAGTGACCCTCCTCTGGACCCTCTCGAGGTTATCCACATCTTTCTTAAAGTATGGCACATAGAAATTGAGGCAGTACTCCAATTGTGGTCTGACCAATGCCTCACAGGTGGGAAGTATCACCTCCTTGGATCTATATGTCATGTATCTGCTGATGCATGATAAAGTGTGGTTAGCTTTGCTGATGATTTTGGCACACTGACAACTCATGTTCATCTTGGAGTCCACTATGACTCCGAGATCCATTTCCACTTTTGTGCTGCTTAGAGGGTCATTATTAGCCAGTAGATGTGCTGGATATTTTTATGCCTTAGGTGCAGCACTCTGCATTTGTCCTTGTTGTACAGCATCCTATTGTGTTCTGCCCACTTTTCCAACCTGTCCAGGTCTGCCTGCAATCGTTCTCTATGATCCAGAGTGAGCACTTCACTCCACAATTTAGTATCATCCACAAACTTGGACAGAGTACACGTCACACCCACATCCAAGTCACTGATGAAGACACTGAAGAGTACAGGTCCAAGGACTGAGCCCTGCAAGACCCCACGACCCACAGCCCTCCAGGTCAATACTGACCCATCTACTACTACTCTCTGAGTGCGACCTCCAAGCCAATTTGCCACCTACCATACCATGTAAGCATCCAAGTCACAGCCTCTTAATTTATTTATGAGAATGGGTTGAGATATGGTATCAAAGGCCTTCCTAAAGTCTAAGAAAATGACATCCACCTCTACTCTTGCTTCTAGGCATTTTGTGACTTGCTCATAAAATGAAACCAGATTAGTCAGGCATTATATGCCTGCTACGAATCCAGGCTGTTTTCCCTGAAGCGTTATTTTTCCCACTGGACTTGCACAAATATGATCTTTAATAATCTTTTCAAAGACTTTTTCAAGGATGAAGGTGAGTTGAGACTGACTCGCCTATAATTACTCAGATCCTCCTTCCTCCCCTTCTTGAAAATAGGGTCCACATTGTTTTCAGTTTGATAGTACTTGAAAGGTATTTTATTTAGTGGTCCTGAAGAGAGGGGGTTGTGTGGAGGTATTTAGGTTGCACTACTTTGGGAAGTGGTGTGGTTGGTATTTAAGTGTACTGATGTACCAATCATTTGTTGAGGGTAGGGTTTTAATTTAGTCTGTCATCAGCTTTCTGGCAACTGTGTATGAGAGTGCTTTACCCTATGTTAAATGGAAGACAACCCAAAGTAGTTTAGTCCTATATGAAAGAGAAGTAAGTTACTGAAGTTTAGCTTTCATTCTACTGTGAGTTAAAAGTGTCCACATGGGCAGTTTCACCCATCAGCTGCTTGGCCACATCATCTTTTAGTGAAAATATTGGAAGTTTGCAGATTTGTTTGGGAGTTTTTTTCTGTACCCAACTCTGTCACAGATTGAATGATCTTGCCTAAGTCACCTACAATACAGATGTTTATCTACTTAACTGAGGTGTTGCACATCTTAGGATAAGAATGTGATCGAGAAAACCACGCAGGAGCATGATGTACAAGCCCTTCTGGCGTCCCAGAAACTGCAGAAGGAGCCTGCAAACTGTACCACCTATACCATAGGAACAGCTTGCTTCAGAGTGAACAAACCATGCTCCTCAAAGATTTGTAAGCTGGGAAATATGTGGAGTTTCCAGTTTTCAGAGTAATAGAGCTGGTGGAGTTTCTGAGCGTTAGGATCCAGATTTCTGCCAAGAAATCTGATGAGATTATAAACTTTTCAAGCTAGGTATTGCAAGTGATTAAATCTACGTACTACCCAGCTCTCTGGGTAGTCTGTGGATTTTATGAACTTTAATGACTAGTTTAAAACCTTTATAAATGCTTCAGATTTTTTGGTAGAATTATTCTCAGGATGTAAAAATGAAAACTTCAGAGGTTTAAGACTACTCTCTCTCCAAGGTATAGAAGGAACCAACTGAAAAAGGACTTGGCAGATCAGTTTATTAAAACATTTGTATACATGCCATATACTTTTATTACCTTCTAAACTCAAGTTGAGCAGACAAGGCACTGATGAAAATTATTTTTCCAAAACAGTAAGAATACACAAAGTTTCAAGCAGAAAGGTTCTCTTTTCCTTAGGTAATGGGAAAGAACAAGTGAAAAACCCATTTTTCACTCCCATTCTAACAGTTACAATGCTAATTATGCATATATTATTGTTACACACCGTGCACGGGAAAACAAGATGACACATGTAAAAAGTTGTTGCTGCTCTAAACCACACACATCTGTAGGCACTTAACTTGTCTTGCCTTATAAATGACAACTAATTCAGTGGTTTCCAATAATTTTCCTGTTTTCCTTAATGCTGCCATAGACATCTTAGTTGTCCACCTCTCCTTGTTTGCAGTGGCTGATATAACTTCTGTTAGCTGCTTCTCTGATTCTTTTGTCCTAGTGCCTTCAGCCCATTAGTTGCTCATCCTTGCAATCCAGGAACCAGCAATTTGTTAGGATTCTTTTGACTATTATGAATAGTTATTTTGCAAAAGGAAAATAATGCCTCATTTGACAGTTTTAAATTTTTCTTTGGGCACAATGTTACAAGTGTGCTTTATTTGCAAGGACAGAAACATTCTATGTCTTGTTGACTAACAAAACAGATGCCATTAGCCCACCCACAGATTGCCATCAGTCATCAAACTCTGCAAAGGAGATGGCACTGTAAGATCTCTCCCTTGGGATTTTTCCTACATGACATAGATACAGAAGAATTTTTTGCACCAGAGTGCAACTACTTTGTGTTCCCTGCTGAGCACCACATGAATACTTGCAGTATCAAGGCCTTTTAAGTTTTTCATCCTTCACTTGCATATTTGATCAAAATAGTGTCTCTCACAAATGCCATAACATTATAGATAGATTTCTACTGCACTTAAAAATCCGCAAGTACACATTTGGGTATAAACAATGACAGTATAACAGGGACAAATTTGGCTCTGTCTCTGTAGCAGGTAAGGGATAACTGTAAACTTTTTAAACTAAGCACAAACAGAGTTAAAAGGAATTGAGAGGTAAACCCATATAACATATTTTGATGGAAAGCTCAGAATAGTTGTAAGAAGTATCCAGAATTCAGATTTTTTTTTTTTACATTTTATTTTAAGGAGAGAAGTCATAAAGTTTTTTCCACAATAGTCATAAACATTAAGCTTTGTCCAAGCCTGAGATTCTGAGAAGGTTTTATTCATAGTGGGCATACTTGGAGGTAGTTTACATATTTACTCTCCATGCTTGTGATTTGATTCTCATCTTTGCAGCAGGACGTGCTGAAAACTGCATAATCTAAGGTAAAGCGAGCATCTTCTTCTAAAAGGAGCAAGGAAATACAGCCTAGTAAGTGAAAAGAAAAAGGAAAGAGTGCTGCAGTTTGGTTGTAGCATTTGTATTGAAGTCATCAAGTTATGTTTTATGTCACGTCACATTACCTCTTCCTGGGAAGAAGCATCTGGGGAGGTAAAGTAATAACGGGAAAGTTATGATATATTACCACCATATCATACCACCATTCTAAAGCAATCTATCCTGAAGAAACAAGTCTAGAGTACAGATATGGAGGGAAGTGTATACTCTCACATAAAATTCTTTGCCCACCAGCCACCTGAAATGCCCATCTAATTCTAGAATATTAGGCAGCAAGTATGGCAGGGGGTGCACCATATAGACTAAATCAGAGATGCATAAGCGTTTAGAAAGCTTATGGCAGATGCCAAGAAAACATCTGATGAAGTTAGCCATTGCTTTCAAAACTTAGGCATCTCTGAATTATTCAGTCTAGGGGTGTCCAACTCATCGGGCCCTGGAAACTGATGAGGAGTGCTGACTGGTCTGCAGACTGGATTAAGCCCATATACTGGCCCTACAGGCTGGACCCAGTGCACACAGCATGCAGGGCTGCTCCACAGAGGGTGTGTGCTGTATGGGGAACCTGCATCAGCCCAACCCAGCCCTGTGCACTGGTCCCAGCATATTGGACCAGAACCTGATCTAGCATACAGGGCCAAATCAGTGAAGGGCCATATGTAGCACATGCCCTGAATTGGCCCCGCTTGCTGCTAGACTGGCCCCATGTGTTGCATGCAGTATGCTGGTCAGTTTAAGACCCAAAGGCAGTACTGTAGGTCAGACGATAGGGCTTCATGGGCTGCATCTGGCCCATGAGCCATATCATTGACACCCTAAAGTTAATCTATAAGGTGCAACTCTACCCTGCCTTCTGTCTGGCTTCAGAGTAACACAGCTAGCTACCTCACTCTGAAGTATTAGTTTGGGTTGTATATGGCCTCACCGAAATGGGGAGATATAGGACCTATATTTGGGACACATGTAAGAAATCGTTATAGAACAAGTTAGTTTAAACAGTAGGAGCCTCCACCCAAAACTAACCTGGATACATGACATGTGTAGCCAGAGGAGTCCACTGGTATGTCTAGGAAAGATAAGTAGAAAGCCCAAAGAATAAGAAAGGAAATGTAGCAGGGAAGCACCAGAAACAGTCAGAGAAGCACTGGAAGCATGGCTGAAAGATAAAAGCTGAGAAAGAGCAATTTTGTGCCACATGCTAGCTAGCTAGGGATTTGGAGCTGAGAGAAAAAAACAAACAAACCCAATTTCTTCATGATCTTTGATTCTTGCTGAGTACATGACAGCAGGATTTCATATATTTTTAGAGATTAAAAATGATTGCATCTGAGAAGATACCTGGCTCCATCATTACTTTATCCTCTTAACTGAAATGTTCGCATTTTGGCTAACAATTCAGGTGAAAGAAAAATAACGCAAATGTAAGAAATCAAACTCCATTTCTAAGGAGAAAAACTGTGAGCTGGTGTTTTTGCCGAATCAATATGGAACAAACAATAGCAGTGTCTGCAGAGATCAAAGAGGCCAAAAGAAATTTAAAAGACCTTGAGGCTTAACAACAGGCATTAAAGAAGCATCTGGATGGTTCTTAAAAAGGGCCAAAAAATAAGATCTCTCTTGGAGAAAGACAAGTTGCATGCTTATAATTCAGTGTTGTGCAGTCATGTCCAAGTACTAGGGGCCACATTAATGCAGCACAACATCTGGGGTACTTAGGTTTGCTAAGGAGTTGGTACTTTGGTCTAATGAGAGCATCTTTTTATCATAAACTTCTTTCAGTACAAAAGTGAGCTCAGGTTTCTATTTCTACCTGCACCATGTAAATATACCTGTACTGTCCAAACAGATTAGGACTTGCTTGCCACACTCCTAGTCTGAAGACATAACATTAAGGTAACCAGTTACCTGTCTGCCCTGGATCCAAAAGCTTTCTATATAACAAGGAAAGCTAAGAGGGCTATGGCAAATTTGGAGCTCACCAAGAGAAATGAGTTACTGCAAAAATTTAAAGAACTGAAGGAAAAAAAAAATCAGCTTCAGGACAAAAATAGAAGGGATGTGCAATTGGAATTGGGCCAAAAGACTTGGTTAAAACTAGACCTTTACAATACAGCCCTAATGCTGCTTTTAGCCCAGAGAGGCCTGGAAGGGAGAAGCTGGGTAGGTATAGCTCAATCATGTAGAAACCATGCATAAAAATCCAGTTCACTGTTGCAGTCAAAAGAATGGCCAAGGTAAAAGGAGAGAAAGAACCAGAGATTTCTAACAGTAAACATGAATAGCACATCTCATAAAACATTATATTCCTTACAGCCCCAAAAAGAGACTATTGATTTCTAGTGCAAGGATTAGATATGCAGCTTGGAGCCACCCATCAAGTTAAACTGGCCAGGACATGGCTGAGAGACAGGAAAAAAAGAACAAAGATGGAAAACTAATCATTTCCTCTGAATTGATAGAAGATCTGCACAACTTGCCTGGCTTATAAATATGCCAGTGGGCATGTCTACATGAGGTTTTTACTGCGGAGTTGACTAATTATCTCCATAGTAAATGTTGTGTCTGCAAGTGTGGGGGTATTAGGCAGGAGTAAACTAAATAACTCCACAGTATGATAGTAATTGTAAAAATACTATCCTGCTGCAGAGTTTTTTGTACTCCGCAGCACCTCATATACAGGTGCTGGAGGGAATGGCTGGAGCACAAGGGTGCTTCAGTGTGGGTGTTGCCTGTCAGGTAGCCCTGCACTCAAGCACCCTTGTGCCCTAGCCAGCTCCTCTGCTGCACACTGAGCTGTGGGGAGCAGCCCCAAGCTGGCAGGCTAACCCACCCTGGGCCCCCTGCCCGCCAGGGCTCCTCTGACCTGGCTCAGTGTGTTGCAGTCCTGGGCACAAGTGCAACAGCACAACCAGGGGCAATAAACTCCAGTGCAATAAGTATCAGAGCTTACTGCTTCACATTAATTACATGTATAGACATGCTCAGTGAGGACCTTCAAGGATAAATTAGCAAAAGAACTATTTATTTATAGATAATCAGTTGGACTTGGATATTCACATCAAGATTAGCAAAAGGAGGCCAAGGATTCCAAGAACATGTGATATTCCAATGTGATATTAGCCGTGGGACTTGCACCTTTCCTTTAAGCCTTTGAGCAAGGAAGTAGGAAGCCAACTTTAATGATGCAGCTCTGTGTCTGTGTTCAATCTGTATGACGGGAAAAAAATGAATTCTAGTCAAGTTCATGCTTTTGCAAACAATTGGAAAAGTGGTAAGTTTGATTTGTAAAACAAGGGGCATTGACAATAAAAAAAATTTGAGGAAAGCAGTTCTATGAAACACCAATATAGAGAAGAAAAAAGCGGGGGGGGAAGAAAGTGTTAAAAATGCAAGACTATTCAGAACAGAACATCATAAATGTCTAGTGAAACTGCATCAAACTTTGGGAAATACAGGACACATAGTTAAGGGGACAAGGTTTAGCGATACAAAGTGCAGCAACTGTTTTTGTTTAGGCAATCAAACAGTAGTGGGAATTTGGCTAGTGAACATGTAATACAAACTTGTGAATTTCACAGAAATGTTTGATGTTGGCTCAGCAGCTAGTTTCAGTCAGATATGGACCAGGTGAAAGTCTCTCTGGCAGGGTCAGTGCTCAGCTGGTGTAAGGGGATGCTGTCCTTGGACCTGTATTGTCCACGATCTTCATTAATGATGTGGACACTGGAGTCAGAAGCAGACTGGCCAAGTTCACCGATGACACCAAACTTTGGGGCAAAGCATCGACACCAGATGAAAGGCGGGTGATCCAGGCTGACCTGGACGGGCTCAGCAAATGGATGGATGAGAACATGACGGTGTTTAACACCGAAAAATGCATGGTTCTCCACCTTAGGAGGAAAAACCTGCAGCATCCTTAAAGGCTTGGCAGTGCTACACTGGCTAGCACTATGGAAGAAAGACTTGGGGGTCATTATTGACCACAAGATGAACATAAGCCTGCAATGTGATGCTGCCGCTAGTAAAGCGACCAAAATGCTTGCTTGCATCTATAGACGCTTCTCAAGCAAATCTCGGGACATCTTTCTCCCCTTGTACTCGGCATCGGTGAGGGAGCAGCTGGAGTACTGCGTCCAGTTTTGGGCTCCACAATTCAAACAGGATGCAGAGAAGCTTGAGAGAGTCCAGAGGAGAGCCATGTGCATGATCAGAGGTCAGGAAAACAGATCTTACGATGACAGGCTGAGAGCCATGGGGCTCTTTAGCCTGGAAAAGCTCAGGCTCAGGGGTGATCTGATGGCCACCTATAAGTTTATCAGGGGTGACCACCAGGATCTGGGGGAACGTTTGTTCACCAGAGCGACCCAAGGGATGACGAGGTTGAACGGTCATAAACTACTGCAAGACTGTTTAAGGCTGGACATAAGGAAGAATTTCTTTACTGTCCAAGCCCCCAAGGTCTGGAGCAGCCTGCCATCGGAGGTGGTTCAAGCACCTACACTGAACACCTTCAAGAGCAAATTGGATGCTTATCTTGCTGGGTTCCTATGACCCCAGCTGACTTCCTGCCCTTCAGGCTAGGGGCTGGATTCAATGAACTTCTGAGGTCCCTTCCAGCCCTGATGTCTATGAAATCTATGAAAAGGGGTTCTGTCCCAGAACTCTTCACTCATCCTCAGGACCAGGTTTTACTGGAAAAAAATCGGAGCAACCCTCAGGTGCTGTAACTCATCTGTAGTTATGGCTGGCACAGATGAGTTCATATAATCCAGGAGCAAAAAAAAATAAAATCCACTTCCTAATATACCACTACTCAACCTGTACTAAATTGATCTTCTCTTCAGGGGATCATTAAGTCCTGAGCATTTTTATTTAAAAACTTTCGTTAAAATTTGTCAAGTTCATTGCAAGTGAGATGCAACAAAAGCATGGTGTAAATTTGTCAAGTTCATTGCAATTAACCACAGCACAATTCGAGTACACACTGCTTATACCTGTAAAACATGCAGATTCACACAGACAAGGGGATGAAATGGAAGAAATGAGAGACAGGAATTCCTATATTACCACATAGGATTAAAATATGATATTTCTCTGTGAATAAAATGTAGTCATTGCATGTAAAATTTACATGTTAACAGTCCCTTATTATTGAACACCAACTATTATTCTTATAAAGCAGTAGCCCAAAAGAACAGCATTTCTTGCATGTAGAGCATCTTTCCAGTGACCCTCACATACACACTGTATTCCAGTACTTCTGTCTGGTGCAGTGGGCATATTCATTAAATGACTCACATCAAGGGATCCCACGGGATCCTTGCCAACATTGCTGTATTAGTCTGTGCTTTTTCCCCTCAAGGAAAACAAATACATTTTACCATGCTGGTCACATGTGGATTTTAATGCTGAGCAATATTGTCCACTACTAATTATATCAAGGAAAAATGGGCATGTAATCACCATGTTTACTTCCACCTGGGAGTTTTACAAAGACAGTGGGTCAGATGTCAATAACGCTACAGTCCTTTGCTTTGCTCTGCTCTAACAGAAACAAAGTAGCATAGCTCCATGGTATTAATAAAAGAAAATATTCCCGTGGTGTCATAGGAGAATACCAGCTCTATGCCATCCAATATTTTGGCTTCAATATGGCTGGGCAGACTAAGCATAACTTCTGTATACTCACATACCAGGAGACCTCATGTCTGATGAACTGAATCCAAGGGTGCAGTCACATGTAAATTAGAGAAGTCCTACAGCAGTGGCTCTTAACCTTTCTGGACACCCTTCACTGCACCCCTCCATAACTTACGCGAATTAAGTGGCACCCAATTAAAAAAAAAAATGTATATATTACAGTGCTTACCTCCTTGCAGAGGGTTTGGGCAATGGGGGTGGGGGATCATCCAGGTCAGGACAATCCCAAGTCTGCACTTACTTGCTTATCTCCCTCCTCACACCTCTGGGGAAAGCCAAGAGGGCTATGGCCAATTTAGATCTCACCAAGAGAAGTGAGTTACTGCAAAAATGTAAACAACTGAAAACAAAAAAATCAGCTTCAGGACAAAAATAGAAGGGTCACAGACTACAGTGCAATTGCGATTGGGCCAAAAGACTTCATTAAAACTAGACCTTTACAATACAGCCCTAATGCAGAGAGGCCCGGAGGGGAAAAGTTGGGTTAGTATAGCTCAATCATGTAGAAACCATGCATAAAAATCTAGTTCACTGTTGCAGATCCTTCAGAGGTTCTGATGGCACCACAGGATGCCCTGGTTGAGCATCCTACAAATTTAACTTATGCTGAAGACTGAACCAGTTTGCCACCAACCCTGAATAAAGGAGCCACCAGAAATGGCATATAATAATCGTTGTTACCTCTTCCTTAGAAACTCCCCAGAGCTGTGCTGAACACAGCCCAGCCACCTTTGTCAGTCATTTTTTGGGACAAGTTATTATATAATTCTCATTTTATAAATGTTGACCAGTTTCAACCCCAAGGATAAGGTGAGAGAAACAGACAAAGTCACATTCCCATCAACTTCCTACCTTGCAGTTTAAATTCTGGAAAGTCCTTGCGATTGTATCAGGACAAATGCTGACACCTAAGGTTGTAATTCTGGATTAGCTGTGATATTACCAGCCACCCTGTGGAAAAAAAATAAGTGTTGAACTTGATCCCCTGCCTCCCAGAGCCTGCCCGAGCTGCACAGGGGCTCAGTGCTTCCTTCTGGGGCTGTGGCAGGGCTGGTGCTTCCCTTTGCGGTAATGGCGGTGCCCCCGAGACTGCCTGAGCTGGGTGCCTGTGGGCAGGTGCCACCTGGGGAGCATTGCTGCCAAAGAGGGAAGCACTGCCCACCTCCACACCGCAGGTCAGGGACCGCTCAGCCCACCAGCAGCTCACCTCCCCCTCCATCCCCCACCACCAGAGAGACAGGTAAGGATTGGGCCCGCCCCTTGTGTATATACCACGGGGGTTTACTTCTCCCTAAATTGAAGCAGTGTTTTTAAAAACCCACTGTTTCAATTTAGGGAGAATTAAACCAAAACAACTTCCCCCACCCCAGCAAGTACAAGCAGCCTAGGTCATCAGCTTTGTTAATTTTACCTTGTTATATGGCTATGG
The DNA here is from genome assembly GCF_052110815.1 of Crocodylus siamensis. Taxonomy (NCBI): domain Eukaryota; kingdom Metazoa; phylum Chordata; order Crocodylia; family Crocodylidae; genus Crocodylus; species Crocodylus siamensis. The sequence goes on from NC_143399.1 coordinate 112,246,811, forward strand.
GTCCAATCCCATCATTACTTGATTACAGGGTCACACTTCAGTGGAAATACTCACCTGCATGTGTCCCTACTGGGCTGAATTCTGTGAAATCAGTGTATCATCCTGATAGGACCTTCAGTGGTCTAAAATCCACTTAATCACAGTAGCATTTTCAACTTCAATTAGCTTTTTCTCAGTTCATATGCAATGTACTGCACAGGTCTCAGAGCCCTGGCACTGAAAAGCTAGATGTTTGCACACACAGATCTAGGAGCAACACTATCACTCTGATTCCAATTATTACCTTGTCCCCACAACAAGCCCTCTGAAGTCACCCTTTCCTTGGCTGTGGCAGGCATCCTTTGCAAAGTTTTTGTTGGTGGTGGTTGCATAGTCAATACAGGTGTAACCCTGTGTGTGCCTATAGTGGGTCACACGGACTGCTGTGAATTTGCATACCCTTCTTAGGGATATAGGGTCAAAACGTTCTGAGACATTTGGGTGACAATTGCAGGAAAAATTAAAAGGATTGTGACAGGAGCGGTAGAGCCAAGGAAAGAAAGTGTCAGGGCTTTGACGTCATGGCTGAATAAAGAGAGCTTACAGACTGGAGTCAGCCTACAAAGGCAAAGGCATTCTCACTGGTGGTTAAGCTTCAGCGGTCATTTACTAGTGAGGATCTCCCCAGCAAACCTTGGAGCTGAAATCCTAGAGGGGACACACTCAGCATCCACCCTCAGCAGCAGAGACTCCTACAATGCTCCCCAATGCAGTAAGGAGTGACTGTGATCCTGTAAAATATCAAAGACCTCCACTGACATCCCTAGAGGCTGCAGAGCAGCTCTCTCTGGGCTGCTGCAGCAGCAACTCCATATGGCAGCTATTACAACCTGCATGAGGTGATGACCCTCATGAGGCAGTGGAAAACCCAGTGATACATCTTAGCAGTGACTCCAACAGCACTGAGAGACAAAAAAACAAAAAAAATTCTCACAGTAAAATAAAATCTTTCCCAGAGACCCTGGGAGAAATTCCACTCCCCCCGTCTGAACTGGGGAACTCCCATGGAGGGGAATTTGGACTTAAAACTTTGACCAAAACAGAATATTTGATATTCTAAAGTGTTTAATATATGGTTGTCTAATATTCTGAAGAGCTATTTAATAGTTTGGCTATTTTATAGTTGTTGTTTAACATTGTTTAATTTTCTCTCTTCTATTTAAGTAACTTTTATATACAGTTTAGTATCCAAACCACTTTGAATGGGGGTCTTTTAGAACATCCAAAGGTATGAGCCAAACGCCTCCGTCCCCATTAGTATCTGGCCCTTGTTCCACCACCAGGGTGAAGAAGAACGGTTACACAGATATTCATTCACACACTATTTTTGTATATTTCTCTACAGAAATGGTAACCCCACAATACCACTTATACCCAGTTTGGCATATATTGTATACAACATACATTTGAAGGTCTTATCTGCCATGTATACAAATATGTGTCAGCATACAAAAACTATGCACAAATGATATGGTTATCTTCAGAAACATCCTTTGACTCAAAGGCAAAGGAAGTCATTTAGGTAAGGGAGAAGGACAGATTTGATTTAAAGATCCCAAGAGACAGAATTTACCATTTCCCTTAGTCCAGCGGTTCTGAACTGGGGGTACATGTACCCCAGGGGGTATGTGAAGCCTCATCAGGGGGTAGGTGAGATATATTTCATACATTGTGTAACACAGTTTGAAGGGTCTAAAAAAAGTCTCAACAATTTGAAAATGCCAGGGTTTTACTGCCGTAAAACGCTCATGCGTGTGGAAATCAGACATAAAAATTAATTTCCCATTGAAGGGGGTATGTGAAGTCTCACTCTGAGATTAAGGGGTACATCAACTGAAAAAGGTTCAGAACTGCTGCCTTAATCACCCTAACTGCTAGAAATGTGCGCCTTATTTCCATTTTTAATTTATCAATCCAGCTCCCAGCCATTGATCCTTAATATGCATTTCTCTACTAAAAATCAAAGAGCCTTGCATTTTCTACCCATGGAGGTGTTTTAACAAATGGCAAAAATCACCACTTTTTTCTTTGATCTACTAAACATACTGTGCTCTTAAAAAAATATCTATCTATCTATCTCTATCTATACATCACTCGCTATAGACATTTTTTTCCTGCTTTTGCAATACTTTGCTTCGAATTGCAGACAGACTTACCAGCCTGTGGTGACACTTACCTTGCTTGTCCCTTTAGATTCCAACAGCTTAATGCCAGCAGGCCACAGACCTCTTCAGCCAGTTCTTTTAGACCTCCTGGGTGCAAATCATTTTGCCTCTCAGATTTTCAAGGTTAATCCATGGTAGGTGTTTTTGAGTTCCTTCCTTCTTTATTAATTGATAGCAAAGTACTTATTCTCATGGGATGAAAACACACAATCCTTTTGCTTCCAAACACAGAACAGAAATATTAATTGAGCACCTCTGCCTTTACTGCATCATTTACAAATTTACCATTTCCATCTATAAACAGGCATGTTCCATTATTAGAATCTCTTTGCCTCCTAATATGTATTAAAAAATATTTTTGTTACTTCTGCTAACCTTGGATTTTTCCATGACATCCTTGGGCTCCCTTATGTTCTCAGATTAAATCTTCTCCCCCACCTAACAACTTCTGCCTGTAGGGACAGCCACCTAGGGGCCACACTACACCTGCATTTCTATGCCAGCTCTGCCCACTCTAGTCTTATTATCTTGCCTGTCCCCTCTTGATCTTAATGTCAGTATATTTGGGAGGCTGCCTTTAGAGAACTGGAGTTCAGCTGTTGGTGCCTTGTTCCAATCTACCCATCATTAGGCTGCTGGTTGCCCCCATCCTTATGTCTCAACTAGATCAGGGCTTTCTCCCTATCTGCCCTTCAGGGCACCTATCCCTCTAGGTTCTTTTCCAGGTACTAGCTCTGTCTCAGTGGTCTGAGACACAGCCTGGGGTGTCCATGTTGGACTCACCACTCAAGCACACATCTCTGGCCTCTGCTACTTTCTCTAGATCAGGTCCCTGGCCCCACCTCCCTGGACTAAGGTAACACAAGAACAAAACACATAACTTATCTCCCTGTATACTCCTCCTCACAGCACTCATGCTGTTTTGAGGACTTGGGCCCTAGGCTCAGACTTATGTTATCTTTTCCCTACTTCTAGTCACTTGATGTAGCTTGCTGATTCTACTGCCTGCAATCTGTAGACTGGGTCCTGCAGCACATTTAGTTGTGCTACTTATACCTGCTGCCCTTTGCAACTAGTTTTCTTGAAAGTTGCACTTGCTCTGCTAGTATAACAAGGGTTCTTTAGCCCTTTGCTAGTAGCCTTTCTGCTATAATGTTCTTACTTCCTCCAAGTAACAGGAGGAAGAGGTCCCCTGTTACACCTAGGTAGTCCTGTTCTTAGGTTGGATTCCTACTTCAGTCCATATCCTATCTCCTTTCTAGCAAACCATTGCCATTTCCCTTTTATATACTCCAGGTCATGAACCACCTGCCTCAGCTTATCAGCAAAATCAATTTAACATTCAGTACAGGAAGTGTTAACAGGGTTTGGTGTTTCAGGCAAGCACTGCCAGTCTATTACTAAGTCACCAGTCATATTAGTCAAGGTTTCAAAAGTAGAGGCTGAGTTCAGGGAGCACAGACTGCTAACACAAGGCTAAAGTGAAATGGATTTGAGTTTCAATCACTTGCGCAGCAACATCATTATAATCTATGCATCCATTAAAAAACATACCTGCTGTATTTTCTTTTGCTTAAAGTATATGCTGCCACCATAAGAAAAAGAGAACAGCCTGTTCCTGGAGGCAGCTGGTAGGGTGTTGTTTTTTTGGTTCTGATTTACCAAAGAAGTGCTAGCCCAGTTTACTTGCACAATACCCATTCCTTCCTTCTGCCCCCCCTCATCCCTGTCCTGCCCTCTTTGCCTGCTTTTTGGCTCAGTTTCAGATGCATGGGACATCTCTGCATATTCAGAAGGAAAAAAATGGCGAGTTGTTTCCTACAGCAACTTCCCAGTATATAAATTATTTTATAAAAAGGTTTCAGTGATACAGGTTACATAATCTGGCTGTACAGAAAAAAGATCAGAGATCTATTCATGCCACTCAAGCTCATTTACTAGGTAATCTTGAAAAAGGCCTTGAGGCCAAAACATCAATTGCATTTTCTTCTTGCTGGAGGTTATCCCATTAGTTTGCAGCTACGATGAGTTAAGTAAGCTTTAGATTTGATGGCAAGTGAGCAGTGTACACAAATCACTCACTGATCTCTGATTTTTATTATGTTGAAGGCCTTATCCATTTTTTTAAAAGAAGAGTTCTGTTTCTGCCCCCACAGGACTTGCAAAAAGCACAGCGATTAGAGCTGAAGCAGACACGTTTGCTCACTTCACTGGTTTCATTTACCAGCACAGGCATGTTCCCCTTTATGACTTTTTCTGTAGAGCCTTCTACAATCTGAATGAAAAGAGGATGAAGATCCTGCTATTTGCTTACCTGTACTACCGTATCCCAGGTGTTAGAAAACTAGTTTTAAAATACACCAATTTCTGTGAATATGGTCAAGCCACACACCTAGAAAAGGCATACCTTTGTAAGAAATATTTCATAATAGTGTTGCAGGATGTAGCATGATGGCAAGAGCACTGGGCTAGGAAGCAGATGATTCAAACCCCACTGATGAAGGTGAGGGGCCTGGAAAATTGATCTCCCACTTCATGGCCAAGTGCTCATTGGGCTAAACAATAGGAGGGTTTCTCTGTTCTCTGTCTGACCCACTAGTCATGAATTTTTGCACAAGTACAAATTTTAGGACTTATACATATCCAGTGCCATGTATTTGCCCACTATACATGCATGGTAGGCATGTGCTTGTATGTGAAACAGGATCAAAAGCAGTATGTGCTATCTGAGTGCACATAAAGTGAAATAAAAGCTTGCTCAATCTATGTACTGAATGTTGTCTTGCTTAATGGATAGCTGAAGGGGAATACCAAGGGCATTTTACTAGGGGATAAAGTATAATCTATTCCATTAGTTAGTGTTTTGCACCAGATATATTAAAGTTTTGAGAATGACAAAGATTTTTATATCAGTGGCATAATACCCAAAATAACTAGTTGTTCTAAAAAAGCAGTTTCATCTAGAAACTTAATTTTACAGTTCCATATTTCAGCTATCATTTGATTATGAATCTGATTTGACTGCTTCCCTTCTCAATATTCTTAAAATTTTCAAATTTTCACTTATGCTTCAAATTTAGTGTGCATGATCTTTTGAAAGATGAATATCTGAATCATTTTTATGATCAATTAGACAAGTCATTTCTGAAATATGGGAATCAAAAGCAATTGTAATGCTTTCACAATTTCACAGACAAGGTCAGGACCCAGACTACTGCAACTGGCAGCCCAGTTTGGGGAGAAGGTGAGCAGCCAACAATGGTGAAAGAACAGGTTTAAGGACTTTTTAGAAAAGCTGGGCATGTACAAGTCAATGGGGCCAGATGTGATGCACCCAAGGGTGTTGAGAGAGTTGGCAGATGTGATTGCAGAACCATTATCTTTGAAAACTCATGGTGGTTGGGAGAGGTCCTGGGCAATTGGAAAAGGGAACATAGTGCCCATCTTCAAGAAAGGGGAAAAGGAGGGTTCAGGGAACTACAGACCAGTCAGCCTCATCTCAGTCCCTAGAAAAAGCATGGAGCAGATCCTCAAGGAATCCATTTCTAAGCACTTGGAGGGAAAGAAGGTGATTAGCAGGGATGCTAGTTTGCTGTTCTCAGTGGAAAATGGAAAAATCCACATTTTTCCACAATCTGCTGAAAGTGTGGTGGCATCCTGCACCAAGCAACACCATATTTGCTCTCTTTTATTTTTTCAATCAGGTAGCTGGAAGTGGGGGGGGGGAGGTGGTGACAGGAGAGGAGGAGGGTGCTGCTGATTGGGTAAGTGGCAAAAACCATGGTCAAAATAAAAGAGAGCAAAAATGGCACTGCTCACTGCAGGATGCCACTGCACTTTCAGTAAGTTGTGGAAAAATGAATATTTTTTGTGTTTTTTAAGGAAATTTGTAGCTTTTTTCCCCACAGAAAACAAGGATCCCTGGTGATTAGAAACAGTTAGCCTGAATTTACCATAGGCAAGTCATACCTGACCTACCTGATTACCTTCTATGATGAGATGACTGACTCTGTGGATGCAGGGAGAGCAGTGGATGTGTTATACCTTGACTTTAGCAAGGTGCTAGATACAGTCCCCCCACAACATTGTTGTAAGCAAGCTAAGGGAGTATGGATTGAATGAATTAACTTGTAAGGTGGCTAGAAAACTGGCTGGATCACTGGGCTCAAAGGGTCATAATCAATGGCTCGATGTTTAGCTGGCAACTGGTATCAAGTGGAGTCCTCCTGGGGTCAGTCCTGGGGCCAGTTTTATTTAATATCTTCATCAACAATCTGGAAGATGGGATGGAGTGCACTCTCAGTGAGTCTGAAGATGACACCAAGCTAGGGGTGTTGTACATACACTGGAAAGTAGGGCTAGGATTCAGAGAGACCTAGATAAATTGGAGGATTGGGCCAAAAGAAATCTTATGAGATTCTATAAGGACAAATGCAAAGTCCTTCACTTAGGACAGAACAATCCCATGCACCGCTACAGCCTGGGGACTGTCTGCCTAAACAGGAGCTCTGCAGGAAAAGGACCTGAGGGTTAGAGTGGAGAATAAGCTGCATATGAGCCAAGTGTGCCCTTGTTGTGAAGAAGCTAACAGCATACTGGAGCATTGTCAGTATTGTAGGAGCATTGCCAAGGCAGGGGATTATTCCCCTCTATTTAGCACTGGTGAGGAAGTATTCGCCACATCTGGAGTATTGTGTCCAGTTTAGCACCCCCCTCCCCCCCCCCATAAAGGATGTGGACAAAATTGGAGAGAGTCCAGCAGAGGGCAGTGAAAATGGTTAGGGTGCTGGGTCACATGACTTATGAGGAGCAGCTGAGGGAACTGGGTTTATTTAGTCTGGGGAAGAAAAATCTGATAAGGAATTTAATATCAGCCATCAGCTACCTGAAGGGTGGCTCCAAAGAGGAAGGAGCTGGACTGGTTTCAGTGGTGGCAGATGACAGAACAAGGAGCAATGGTCTCAAGTTGCACCAAGGGAAGTTTATGTCAGATATTAGGTAAAACTTTCTCACTAGAAGGGTGGAGAAGCACAGGAATAAGTTACCCAGAGAAGCTGCAAAATCTCCATTCTTGGAGATTTTTAAGATCAGACTAGGCAATGCTTTGGCTGGAATAATATAATTTTTATAATTTATAATTGTTGGGGATGGTCCTACTTTGAGCAGGGAGTTGGACTAGATGAACTCCTGAGGTCCCTTCCAACCCTAATTTTCTGTGATTCTATGATTTGAAAATGTGTGTTTTTTCATACTTTTGCTCAAGAATAGTTTGACTTAGAAACATCAAATGTTGTGTATGCAAAATGATACACTTTTCCTTTAGGTTCACTTTTTGTGGATATCTGGTAAGCAGGGACTAACTTACACTTCAGAACATTGGAAAAGATTTGACAGATTTTTTCGAAGACATGGTGAACGTGTGTGTGAAATTTACAAGATGCCATCACTGTGTCACTGTATCCTGTTCACCAGATAAATCCTTTTTTATGGACCATCTAAGTCCTATTTTATGGACCCGGTGTTTATGGCACACTGAGCTTCATAAAGGCAAAACAGTTGTATTAAAAGGCCTTTTGTAATACTATATATATTTTTAAAGATACCGTCACTGATACTTGACTATAGTATGGAGCAATGGACTATAGTACTGGAGACCTTTATGCCCCTGCTTCAGCAACTACAATGGAGGCATAATTACTATGGTCTCAGTTCAATATGTTTCCAAAATTACATTTCTTGTTTTCCTCCTCTAGGTTTTTATTATCTAGGTGCCTCCAAAGAGCAAAAAGCATTCAGTGCGAGCAGTGAGTAAAGGATACAGGATGAACATTATTATGCTGTGCACACTCTTTAAACGTCAGCTGGCAAGCCATGACATTTGGGAACCCAAGAGTAAGCAATGCTTTGTCCTGAGACATCTAGGAAGTGAGCTGTCCAAGATCCCTTCCTGAAGGCATTGAAGTTTCCTCTTTCCTCTGTTTTCTTTGTGTCAAGTTCTTTTGGTTTTGCTATTTATGTAATGGATGAGGCTTAGCTCTTAGGTCCGCATTCATCAATATTTGACCTACATGTTATCTCTTTGTGAGTAGTTGGACAGGGTTATTGGCTGTTCTGCATTCATCAGTACCCTGTACCTACATGCAGTTGCTAACCCATTTTCTCTTCTTTACTGTCACATGTACACTCACCTAGAGACTTTTCTAGTAGCAAGTGTTCTAGTAAGCTCACAGAAGTAATCCTTTCTTAAAGACACACAGCTAATACCTTCATAAATCATAGTGTAATGAATCCCCCTTTTTTGATAAATTCCTTTTTAAGAACACTTCCCCTCACCATTTACTTTATTATGAATTTTGAAATGTTTCTTTATTAGAATATTTTTGATCAGCTCTACATGTTAATTGTTAGCTAGTACAGTACAGCAAGGACCTCAATTTTAAGGCATTCTTGAAAGGGATACCCCACAACAAAATCTGGATCTTTTGAGGGGGAAACAGAAAATTGCTACCTCCTGCCTCCTCAGTTTTGTTTCTGTCTTCTTATAAAGGATTCATGGGAATCTTGTCTGCCAGAACTAACTTTGTTCAGCTAACGACATCTGACAAGGTCACAATGCAAATACACAATGCAAATACATTGGGTATTGGGCTTTCTTGCTTAGAACTCATGTGATGATAATAATAGCGTACTGTTTAATATTTGTATTAGTTATTATAATAGTATTAGAATATTTTTGATAGTATTTATGGAGCAATCATGAATGGGACTGTACAGTGATAGGCACTGTATAAACATAGAATGGTAGGCAGTCTGGTCCAAAAATAGGTAGGTTAGGGGAAAGAGTCCATGTGTGCTGGTGCTGGTAGAGGTGGGGTATATACACATATACAGATATCAGGACTGGATGATCACCATATTTCCCAAATGTTTTGATCAATATTTATACAATGTGGAAAAATGTACCCAATATTAAACAAGAACACAATGTTAAAGAAGCTTCACACAGAGTGTTTTTTTATGTTTGAAGTGCTTTATGAGCAAATGATCAGTGTCTTTAATGTCATTGAATTTGACTCAAATGTCCTATATGCAAAGGCTCAGGAATAAACTGAATAACTAGAAGTTGAATCAAATGCTTCCAATGGGGAAAAAAAGTTTTATAAATTATTTTGAAACAGAAAAGTTGAAATGCTCAGCTCAGTGTTCTGATAAAATACAGTGCCTCATATTCCTGTACCCAGGTACTGGGTAGGCTGAAATTACAGCTGTAGCCTACAGGCAGAAAGATTTCCAGATGGAAGAGGAAATTATTCCTACTGAATCTGGGACTGTACTGAAATCTGTATTTGTCCCAAACCTTATACAGAAATATTATCTACCGTATAATTGCTGTGTCTTGCTTTGTTCCCATTCTGCTGATTGACGGAGGTAATTTGACAGATACCAGGGGGAGCGGGGGAATCTCTCTCACATGTGCACACACACACAAAGCACTGTCTAGATCATGCACTGTCACGCTTTGGAATTGGTGGGGATTTTTTTGCCACTGGTCTAAGTATTTTTATATTCTTATCAGTGTTAGGGATAGAATGACTTTTGAGCATTGCTTCAAGCAACAGTTACTATATAAACCAGGTCCAGGACAATGATTACTTCTGAAGCATAGTACTCCCTTTTTCTTCTAAGAAGGCACTTTACAAGACACAACATAATCTGTTTCTCTCTTGTACAGCCCCTTACTACCTGATACTCAGCAAATGAATAACCTTAACTCTGACCCACTTCCCAAGCATTTCCTCACAGTTTGGGGATATACAGCCCCCACTTTTATACCTCTAACCTGAGCCATGAGCTAGGCAGTCCTAAAACAACCATTCTGTTAGAGGTTAGACTTTAATTCCATCATTGTGGCCAGGAAAGTAATGTAAAAAAGATAGTCATAAGGTCAAGCTATATCATAGAATCATAGAATTGTAGAACTGGAAGGGACTCGTAGGATCATCAAGTCCTTCCCCCTTGCTGTGGGCAGGAAGTTATTGGGCTTAGACAAGCTCAGCAAGATGCCTGTCCAGCCTCTTCCTGAACACCTCCAATGATGGTGACTGCACCACCTCTGGTGGGAGTGTGTTCCAGATTCTAGAAACCCTTACGGAGAAAAAGTTCTACCTTATGTCTAGCCCAAGTTTGGCAAAATCTGCCTTCTTGAAGTCCAGGACTTTTTTGTGCTGTCTGGTTTCCCAGTCTTATGGTAGATGCTGAACCTGATCAGGTCGTGATCACTGTCCCTTAGAGTACCACCAATCCTTAGGCTGCTTATGATGTCATCACTTTTGGCCAGCACTAGATCCCTAGCAGCCTTACCCCAGCAAGCCCTTCCATAAACCTGCATCAAAAACAGGTTGTCTGTTGTTGGCTGACCTGCCAGAGGCGGCCAAATGATCCTCCCAACAGATGTCAGGGCAGTTAAAGTCACCCATGACAATTGTGTCTCTTATCATAACTTACAGCCTGATTTTTTTGGCCTTATATGTACTGAGCAAAATTTTAGTTTGACAGTAATCCCATTTTATTATATTCTCCCCATATATAGTAAAGAACAAGATGGCTCAGCACACTGGAATGGGTAACAGGGGGTACGTCTACATATTCATTAATGCACATTAACACGTAGTTACCAAGCATGTAGTTTAGTACTTGCGTAATGAAGTACTAACTAAAGGTGCAATAACTACATTTACTGCATAGTAGTGCCAGCACACAGGGGGTTTTTTCAGTGATGCTTACTGCACAGTAGCATCATTTTGTAGTGTTATTAGGCCACTGAGCAATAAGCATCTCCTGTAGATGCTCCCAGGGAATAACAGTATGTTAGTCTGAGGTCAAGTAGAAGGCAGGGTAGATTTGCACCATATAGACTAAACAAAGTATCTATCTATCTATCTAGCTATCTATCTACAGTAAAAACTGTGTTATCTGGCATCCATTAAGAGTGCCAGTTAATCAAATATGCTGGTTATCGGAGAGGTATCTTTGGCTGTTTGGGCTACCACCCGTCCCACTGCACCTGGTGCACCAGGGCTTTCACTCCCTGGTGTCAGCATGCCAGGGGACAGGCAGGAGGGCCCCACACAGGCTGCTTTGCCCTGGGCCATGGTCCCAAGTCAGCAAAGTGGGACTTGGTGAAATTGAAGGTACCACGGTGGGACTTCCAGTTTCGCTTTTGCCGTGTCTATCGGCATGCCGGTTAATAGAGCATTCCAGATGGTAAAGTGCCGGATGACACAGCTTTTACTATATCTAGCTAGCACAAGTTTGCGTGGGCTGAAGTACAGCATCTGATGAAGTGAGCTTTCAGCCTACAAAAGCTTGTGCTAGATGTATCTGTATAGCACATCTACTTTAATTAGTCTAAAAGGTTAGTCATTGAAGACCTGCACCAGGCTACTAGCAATGGCTGGCAATGGATATCAAATCTAAAACTGTCACTGTAGCCTTATCCCTTAGCACTGTTGTTTCTAAGTTTGTTGTTTGTAACATATAGCTTGTTCTGTCATTAGGTTGTTGTATTCCATAAGAATAAATAAGTAAATAAGTCTAAAAGATGCAAATCTACCCTGCCTTCTATGTGGGTAACAGTGCCAATGCAAAATATACTGTGTGAATAAAGTAAAAATGTAACTTAGTTACCAACAGCATAATCAATAACAATAGGCTCGACCTTAGATACCCATAAGCACATTTAAATATTTCACCCTATTGGAATCCTGGAAGATATTTGTAGAGTAATATATTGTGGAATGTAGGTAAGAACCCCAATTATATTTATGCAATCTTTTACACCAGAGTTAAATGAGTGTGAATAAAACTAAGCCCAAGTAGTGAAGCTGATCCTAAAATACAAGATCCTAAAATACATAAGTGGGGATCTAAGAATGAAGTGAGAATGTCATTAGTTGGCACACTACAGACACAGGAGGGTTTTTTGGTGTTTTTTTTAAAGGCATTAATACAAATGAATGTTAACACAATGGTAACAAGATGCTGTTCTGAAACAAGCTCCCAGGCTTTTTAAAGATACCAGATCACAATATTGACTTTATTGCCTCAGGAGGAACAATTTAAAAATGTTTAATATGATAAAATGGAAATTCACTCACATGACTGCAAGTTGGCGACAGTGTCCTTTTTCTCTTCCTTCCTCCCCCGGATCATTTGCTATTAAATACCAGCAGGTGTCTGGAAATCTTCCCCTAGATATCATATAAGCCTTGTTGACAGAAATCTTTGGCAGATGGTGCATAAACGGAATGGAGGATGATCTAAAATTTTGGGGATAACAACCAGTTAAAAGCAAGCAAGATAGGGACAATTCAGTCTGCTGTTTAGTTTCCATTGATGCACGCACAGTTCCTACCAAGGGTGTTAGGTACATTCTGTAGACAGGGAAATAGAAACACTTAATATAGAAAAGAATATAAATTCATATGGATGGAACAGTAAGAGAGTTAGAGGTAGATGCTCTTTACTTACAAGAACTGAAAAATAAAGAAGCCATCTATGTATGTTACTGTGTAATAACTCTTTGGCAGACCAGTCCTACAAGGCACTGGTTCACAGGGCTCCCACTGGCTTAATAAAGCTATCAACATTAGCACAACTCTTTTAATAGAACCATTTTTAATACAATTTAAAAAGATATATATTCTTGACATGACAGCTGCAATAGGTGAATACCAGAAACAGGCCTCAGGACAGTGCTTTTGTTTGACCAAGTTCCATGTTCACACCCCAATGCCAGCTCATGAATGAACTTTCATGGGGACATTTTATGAAGAAGGTTTAGAGACTGAGCCCCTGCCATCACAGAATTGCCCCAGGACTAATGCAATGACAGAACCATGATGTTCAAAGAACAGTTCATTTGCAGGAAGAGCTTGCCAAAAGTAGGCTTCTCTCAGCCGAGAAGGAATACATATGTGCTCTCCTTCAAATTACAGCTCCCATTTATTAACTCTATTGGCTTTTAGCTTTTATGCTTCTCCTGCTCTCTAGTCTTCAGAGGCTTCCAATCCTCAGCAGCAAAGATCCCGTTCCTCACCAAAAGTTTTCAACTATGTTTAGTTTAAGCAGCTGAAAACTCTACTTCACACATAAACTCTAGGTCTGTTTGCCTAATTCATATCCAAATACTGGCCTGACATTTCTGTGAGAGGCCTATAAAGACTCTTGTTTCCACAAAGATATCCAAACAAAATGGAGTCTGGACCCCAAAATAAGTGCTTCTGGGCCACCGATTCTTTTTTTCTAATCACCCCTATGGGAGATTTCCTACTAAGGAAATCCTGGTATCTAAAAAAATACCACTTTTTTACCACTCCATTCCTTAAACTGCGTGAATTTAAAGAGTTCCAATTCATCCAGTGAAGACATTCATATTAGGGGGGGAAGGGGAAGGAGTTAGAGTGGCAGGTAAGAGGAAAGATAGATGACTGGGTCATGTCTAGATGAACACACAGGTGTGCATTATAGTGCCTCAGAGGCTTTTGAGGAGGTGTACATGAAAAGGTTCTCAATGCTGCAAATATGCAGCTCAGGACCAAAATTAGGTAACAGGAAATCCTGGTATCTAAAAAAATGTAACAAAAAAAGTGGGGCAGCACATATGACTGCAGCATCTGCTGCTCGAAACTGGAGCGTGACTGGCCAGAGCCATGCTCTGGCTTCCAGCCAGGCCCTGCATACCCAGACTGCCACCACTGCAGCCCAGGGAGGCCCCTAGGATCCCATGTAAGGCTGCTGGGCCCAGCGTCCCCTACCCTACCTGGGGCAATTTGCTGTATGCTAGAGCACACATGCAGGAGCGTTCCCCAGGGACAAGTAGCAGCAGAACAATTATGTGCCACTGCTATTTGTCTCTGGGGAAATGCACATGCTCACTCATCTGGACATGCCCATTGAGTTGGAGGTTGAGTGAAAAGGAAAAGATTTATGGAAAATAACAGCAGTTTTGATTGGGCTTGGAGAAAGGTAATATGCAAAGGGGTTTCTGTTGCCACTATCCCAACCTGGCTCCCAATTTATCTTTTCCCTGGCACCTTTTTTCAGAGTTACACATGATAAGCAACATTTTTCTATTTGACTGTGCATTAACAGTTCTTATTTTGATGGAAAAGATCGCCACAAAGCATCAAGGTGACATCCATGATCGGGCTACTGGCACCAACTGGACCTTGTTATTGTTAGGAGGAAAGACCTACCTACAGTGCAGAAGACCTGCATGTTCCATAGTGCTGACTGTGACTGAACATTAGCAAAGTAAAGATGATAGTGAAGAAACTGCATAAAGCAAAACCAAGGAGCAAGTCCAAAATCAATACACCTAGCACCAAGAACCAGAGAAAGTGCCAAGAGTTTTTGAAATGCAAAACTCTAGAACCCTTGGTTTAGAGATGATACCTTTTATTACACCAACTAAGAAATACCAACTCTACAAGTCATGCCAGAGCTAGACATGGAGCCCACCATAGAAGAGTTAAGCAAGTTAATACCTCTTCTGCTCGTGCTTGTAGGGAGGCAGTTAGACAGGCCAAAGCTACCATGGAGCTGAGGATGGCAACCCAAGTAAAAGACAATAAGAAATTGTTTTTTAGATATACAGGGAGTAAAAGGAAGGCCCAGGGAGGAATAGGACCTCTGCTAAATGGGCAGAAACAATTGGTGATGGACAAAGGGGACAAGGCTGAACTCCTCAACGAGTTCTTCACCTCAGTGTTCCTAAGCGAGAGGCATGACAAGTCTCTCACTGGGAGTGTAGGGAGGCAGCAGCAAGGCACCAGACTTCCATGCGTGGACCCTGAGGTGGTGCAGGGTCACTTGGAAGAACTGGATGCCTTTAAGTCGGCAGGCCCGGATGAGCTCCATCCGAGGGTACTGAAGGCACTGGCCGACATCATTGCAGAGCCACTGGAGGGAATATTTGAACGCTCGTGGCGCACGGGTCAAGTCCCGGAGGACTGGAAAAGGGCCAATGTGGTTCCCATTTTCAAGAAGGGGAGGAAGGAGGACCCGGGTAACTATAGGCCAGTCAGTCTCACCTCCATCCTTGGCAAAATCTTTGAGAAAATCATCAAGGCTCACATTTGTGAGAGCCCGGCAGGACAAATTATGCTGAGGGGAAACCAGCACGGGTTCGTGGCAGGTAGATCGTGCCTGACCAATCTAGTCTCTTTTTATGACCAGGTCACAAAACGCCTCAACGCAGGAGGAGGGGTGGATGTCGTATACTTGGACTTCAGGAAGGCCTTTGATACGGTATCCCACCCCATACTGGTGAACAAGTTAAGGGGCTGTGACTTGGATTACTGCACAGTCCGGTGGGTGGAGAATTGGCTGGAGGGTCGCACCCAGAGAGTTGTGGTGGATGGGTCGGTTTCGACCTGGAAGAGTGTGGGCAGTGGGGTCCCGCAGGGCTCGGTGCTTGGACCAATACTCTTTAATGTCTTCATCAGCGACTTGGACGAGGGGGTGAAATGTACTCTGTCCAAGTTTGCAGATGACACTAAGCTATGGGGCGAAGTGGACACGCCGAAGGGCAGGGAACAGCTGCAAGCAGACCTGGACAGGTTAGACAAGTGGGCAGAAAACAACAGAATGCAGTTCAACAAGGAGAAATGCAAAGTGCTGCATCTAGGGAGGAAAAATGTCCAGCACACCTACAGCCTAGGAAATGACCTGCTGGGTGGCACGGAAGTGGAAAGGGATCTTGGAGTCCTAGTGGACTCCAAGATGAACATGAGTCGGCAGTGTGACGAAACCATCAGAAAAGCCAATGGCACTTTATCGTGCATCAGCAGATGCATGACAAATAGGTCCAAGGAGGTGATACTTCCCCTCTATCGGGCGCTGGTCAGACCGCAGCTGGAGTACTGCATGCAATTCTGGGCGCCGCACTTCAAGAAGGATGCGGATAACCTGGAGAGGGTCCAGAGAAGGGCCACTCGTATGGTTAAGGGCCTGCAGGCCAAGCCCTACGAGGAGAGATTAGAGAAACTGGACCTTTTCAGCCTCCGCAAGAGAAGGTTGAGAGGCCACCTGGTGGCTGCCTATAAGTTCGTCAGGGGGGCACAGAAGGGAATTGGTGAGTATTTATTCACAAAGGCGCCCCCAGGGGTTACAAGAAATAATGGCCACAAGCTAGAAGAGAGCAGATTTAGATTGGATATTAGGAGGAACTTCTTCACAGTTCAAGTGGCCAAGGTCTGGAACGGGCTCCCAAGGGAGGTGGTGCTCTCCCCTACCCTGGGGGTATTCAAGAGAAGGTTGGATGTGTATCTAGCTGGGGTAATGTAGGCCCAGCACTCTTTCCTGCTTATGCAGGGGGTCGGACTCGATGATCTATTGAGGTCCCTTCCGACCCTAGCATCTATGAATCTATGAATCTATAAGGCCATTAACTCATTATCAAGTGGAGAGGCTTCTGGAAAAGATGGCATCCCAGTGGAAATTTTCAAGTGCAGGAAAGAAAGCCTACTACCAAATCTTCATCAGCTGCTACTCAAATGCTGGGAAGAGGGTGAGGTACAACAAGACATGTGAGAGACAAACATCATCACTTTGTGTATAAAAATAAAGGAGATAAGGGTGACTGCAACAACGACAGAGGTATCTTGCTACTAAGCATAGCAGGGAAAGTTTTCACAAGGGCTATCTCGGTATGCCTACAACAGCTGATGAGCCATGTCTACCCTGAATCTCAGTGTGGATTCAGGGCTGGAAGATCAACCATAGACATGATATTTTCCCTGCATCAGCTTCAAGAAAAGTGCAGAGAGCAAAACTGACCATTGTACATTGCCTTCATGGATCTGACCAAAGCATTTGACACCATCAGCAGAGCAGGCATATTTGCAGTCCTAGAAATAACAGGATGCCCACCAATCCTGTTAAGTCTTATACGTTCCTTCTACAACAACATGAAAGCAAATGTTTGGTTTGATAGGTCCTCTCTGGACAGTTTCAAGATAAAAAGCAGAGTGAAGCAAGGATGTGTTCTTGCCCCCACGCTCTTTGGAAACTTTTTGGTACTGCTGAACTACACATTTAAGGATATGGAAGGTGGAGTGTACCTTCATGCAAGACTGGATGGGAAACTCTTCAACCTGTCATGACTGAAAGCAAAGACTAAAGTTAGAAAAGTGATTATTAGGGAGCTTCTGTTTGCTGATGATGCTTGCCTTATAGCCCATAATGAAGACCTACTACAAGAATTCATGGATTGCCTTTCAAGAGCTTGTCAAGCATTTGTTCTCACTATCAGCATAAAGAAAACAATTGTACTAGGACAGAGACTTCCACAAGATCTATCAATCACTCTTAATGAGAATGAGCTAGAAGTCCAAAAGTTCAGCTACCTAGGCTCTACAATGACCATCAGCCTCTCACTGGATGAAGAACTTAATGTTTGTATCGGAAAGGCTGCTACCACCACCAGCAGACTAACTAAAAGAGCATGGAACACTTCAAAACTTACCACCAAGACCAAAATGCTAGTGTACAAAGCTTGCATACTTAGCACTTTCATGTATGGTGGGGAAACATGGACAACTTATGCACATCAAGAGAAAAGGTTAAACAGCTTTCACCTGTACTGTTTACACTACATGCTCAATATCTAATGGCAAGATAAAGTTACCAACGCAGAGGTTCTTCAAAGGGCAAATTTACAAAGTGTGACAGCCCTATTCAGACAGAGATGGCTGCGCTGACTAGGCCATCTCAGCAGATTGGAAGATAGATGTATACTAAAAGACATGCTGTACAGGGAATTATCACAGGGAACAAGAACAACAGGGTGCCTCACGCTACACCATAAAGACACATGCAAGCAAGATATGAAGGCATCTAGAATTGATCCTGGCCAATGGGAAATCTTGGCAAGTCATCAGGACAAGTGGCATCATCTCCACCACCGGGACATTAAAGTCCATGACAAGAACTGGCTCCAACAGCTTGAAGAGAAAAGAGTCCATAGAAAGCAAGTAGCTCCTGAACCACCCAACATGACACATACATTTGCAACCATTGCCACAGATCATGCAAATTTTGATTGGACTATCCAATCACATGAAACACTGCAAACCACCTACATCATAGGATGCAATATTCACTGTCTCTTCATAGGTACGGTAGTTTTCATTGAAGAAAATTAATTCAAGAATGTTGGACTTTTGCTAACAGCAGGACAAAAACTAACAAAGAGGCTTTTATAAATATCAAAATGACATATTTTGTATGCAACCACTTGATAACATTAATTCCCAGTTATATTACTGTGAGCTGGCCAGCAGCTCATTGCCTAAAGGATTTTCATGATCACTGGGCCTGCAAGGGTATTGTTTCAATTTCAGAAGATTTCTATGGGGCCAGTTTTGCCACCCTTATTCAGGTTAAACAGTAGTTTCCTCCACAGAACCCTATTCATGGAAAAAAGTTACTACTTGTTCTGCCATATGATTGGCAAAACTTGACCCAATATATTGAGTATCATGTAAAATTTATTAAAATTTCTGGTAGAGATGAGGGGCAAAATAAGTTTAGCCAAAAAACAGCTGATGTATCAGAGGCAGCAGTTGCTAAAGCATCTTTAATTCAGTGATTACACTATAGAACATTAAAAATGCACATACTGCATGGTTACTTTTAAAAAAAACAGGAAAATGGATAGTATTATTTGTATCAGTTCACAGTTCAGAAGGTAGTGAATTGCTTCTGTGGTAACTGCATATTAACTGCTATTTTGGTCAATTAATCTCCTTATCACCATTTGCTTTAGTACATTGTCAATAAGAATACTGTCTAAAACAGGTTCCTTTTTCCATAACGTTTTAAAAATTTCATCTTCTTCTTTCTATTCACAGATCACACAACCTGTGTGTGAATGTTAATGAATTCAGTCCCACAAAATCCCCTGTGAGATATGTAAATGTTATTACCAATTTGCAAAAGGGAAATGGATCACATAAAGGTCACACAATTTGCCCAGGGCTACTTAACAGGTCTGTAGCAGAGCCAAGAGTCACACACAGATCTCACATTCCCAGTGCTATACCAAATAATATTTCTTTAGAGAAGCCTATAGAGGCCCAGTCATGCTCCTCACCCCCTAACCCCATATTCCAGGTGTGAAAGATATTCCATATAGGAATCTCCCTTCTTCCATGTGGAAGGGGAAGAGAGAGGGGTTTGATGCCACCATGCTAACTAATTTCCCTAACATTATAAAGGATGTTCATGATCTCTAGAGACTGCTTGGATGGAGTTAGGGGAGGAATAATAAGTCATTTTTCTCTATCCCCACAAAAGATACTTGGTGGTGGGGAAGGGGGAAGACATTTATACAGACCAAGGAAACTGCCACAGATCCACTACTCCAAATCCAAGATTCTCAGGGGTCACAATAGCCTATTGGCAAAGTGTTTGGCAAAGTGGGTGTTTGGCAGTCAGCCTACATGGGTAGTAGTGGCTTTTAGATGGGTATATTAATCCCACTCTCTCTCACAGGATAATACAAAAGAACTTTTAAAGTATCCTGAAAGCAGATGGTTGGGTGACAGGTGCAGGGCAATCAGAGCCAACAGAGTATGTTAGACTCCAGCATATATTTTTCCCTTTAATTTTGCATCTTTCCTGTTATTGGTTTGTAGTCTCATTTTCTTTGGATCTGACAACTAGCTATTGTTCCTGCCTATTCATGTCTCTAGCATTGCAGTAAGCTAAAAATCATCTGTAAGATTAGTTAAATAGGAGAAATAGTTAATGTGTCAGATCCAAAAACCACTGGACTAAAAAAGCAATCATGCAAACTAATTATTTCACTCCTTTTCCCATTTTTTCCAATCTCTGGTTAGGTTGCCTGCAAAGAATTACTGGATTTAGAACCATGCTAATGTTCCTTTTAAGATAAAAAACTAAGGCCTAGATGCAAAAAGATATTTAGGCACCTAACTCCCATTGAATTCAGATTCTGTTGTGGATCTGGACTCAGCTGCATTAGCCTAGCTTAAATGTATGATTATAAATTACAAGTGAGTCACTCAAGGGAGACCTGCATAGTCAAGCATACATTACAGCTCTTGATAATTAAAATAATCAAGGAAATTTGAGCGTTACCATCAAAGGATCTATTTCTAAACACCGACACTAGGAACAGTCATTCAGAAAGCCAAAGCCTGAATTGAGTCAGTCTTTGCAGATTAGTCTAGCCTGCATCGATTTAACCAATTTGCAAGTGAATAGACATTCACTTCTGACTCCAGAAATGCAGGCATGTGCCTGCAGTGGCTCAGGCCAGAAGCTGGGGGCTACAAAATGGTAGCCCTAGACTTTAGGAAGGCCAACTTCAACAAGTTGAAGAGACTAGTGGGAGAGGAACTGGGGTCCTTGAGGGCAGGGGAACTCAGTGTCCAGGACGAGTGGTCGTTCCTTAAGGAAACAATACTCAGGGCCCAAGGGGTGGCCATCCCAACAAGAAGCAAGGGGGGCAAGAGTGCCCAAAAGCCCCCCTGGCTCACCAAGGGTGTCCGGGAATGCCTGATAGCCAAAAAGGAGGCGTACACCCGGTGGAAGGGGGGTGCTATCTCTAAAGAAGAGTAAATCTCCTCTGTTCGGGCCTGTAGGGGAGCTGTCAGGAAAGCTAAGGCGGACATAGAGTTAGGACTAGCGTCCAAGATCAAGGATAATAAAAAGTCCTTTTTCAAATATATAGGGATGATGAAGAAGGCACCAGGTAATGTGGGGCCTCTGCAAAATACACTGGGCAATCTGGTGGTTGCAGCAGAGGAGAAAGCGGACCTCTTTAACCAATTCTTCACCTCCATTTTCTTGTGCAGGAACCGGGACTTCCCCACTATAGTGCAAGACAGACTTGAGAGGAACGCCTCCAGACCTCAGGTTGGGGAGGACTGGGATAGAGAGCTTCTGGAGGGGCTGGATGTGTTCAAGTCAGTGGGTCCAGATGCTCTCCACCCCAGGGTGTTGAGGGAGCTAGCTGGGGTTATTGCAGGGCCCTTGGCATGGCTTTACGAGCGCTTGTGGTGCTCAGGCCAGGTGCCAGATGATTGGAAGATAGCTAACGTGGTCCCCATCTTCAAAAAAGGGAAGAGAGAGGACCCGGGCAACTATAGGCCCACTACAGTCCCGTCAGTCTTACCTCAATCCTAGGGAAACTCTTTGAGAAGATCCTCAAGGAGCACATTTGTGATGGGCCGGCTTCAGGGATGATGCTCAAGGGCAACCAGCACCGTTTCATTAGGGGCAGGTCATGTCAGACCAACCTGATTGCCTTTTACAATCAGGTCACAAAAGCATTGGATGCAGGTGTCGCCGTGGATGTAGTCTTTCTAGACTTCAGCAAGGCCTTTGACACGATCTCCCACCCCCTCCTCATTAGAAAACTAGACGACTATGGCATTGATGCCTACACAGTCAGATAGATTGCAGATTGGCTCAAGGGTTGTACTCAGAGGGTGGTGGTGGACGGGTCATATTCGACCTGGGGGGAAGTGGGCAGCGGAGCGCCCCAGGGCTCGGTGCTTGGGCCTGCGGTGTTCAATTTCTTCATCAGCGATTTGGACGACGGGGTGAAAAGCAACCTGTTTAAATTCACTGATGATACCAAAATTTGGGGTGAGATGAGCACGCTAGCAGGGAGGGAAAGATTGCAGCTAGATCTGGATAGTTTACAGGAGTGGGCTAACATAAACAGGATGCGTTTCAATACTGACAAGTGCAGGGTGCTGCACTTAGGCAGTAGAAAACAGCAGCACGCTTATAGAATGGGAAACTCCCTTGAGAGCACAGAGGCAGAAAGGGATCTTGGAGTCCTTATTGACTCCAAGATGAACATGGGCCGACAATGCAAGGTCACAGCTGGCAGGGCTAACCGGACCTTGTCGTGCATCCACAGGTGCATCTCAAGTAGAGCCAAGGAGGTGATCCTCCCCCTCTATGTGATGCTGGTCAGGCCATAGCTGGAGTACTGTGTCCAGTTCTGTGTGCCCCATTTCAGGAGGGATGTGGTCAGCATTGAAAGGGTCCAGAGGAGGGCCACCCACATGATCTGGGGACAACAGGGCAGACCCTACAATGAAAGACTGCGGGACTTGAACCTGTTCAGCCTTCACAAGAGAAGGCTGAGGGGAGACCTGGTGACTGTCTATAAACTCACTAGGGGGGACCAGAAGGGTTTGGGGGAGACACTGTTTCCCCTAGTGCCCCCTGGCATAACAAGGAATAATGGACACAAATTATTGGAGAGTAGGTTTAGATTAGACATCCGTAAGAACTACTTCACAGTTAGAGCGGCTAGGAGCTGGAATCAACTTCCAAGGGAAGTGGTGCTGGCTCCTACCCTGGGGGTCTTTAAGAAGAGGCTTGATGCCTACCTTGCTGGACTCATTTGAGTCCAGTTGTTCTCCTGCCCAGGCGGAGGGTCAGACTTGAAGATCTACAAGGTCCCTTCTGACCCTACTTCTATGATTCTATGACTCTAGAGCGAGCCCTTGGTGAGAGGCAAACTAAGCTGAGGCGGGGCATGGCCAGGCCTAAGAGCTGCTCTAGTTAAGACATCCCCCCACAACCTCAGAGCATGTATATAGGCACCCTCATTGACTTGGGGGATGGAATTGAGTGTACACTTAGAAAGTATTTTGCTGCCACTCAGCTAAGCGATAGAGCAGACAGTCTAGAGGACCAAATTCAGATTCAAAATGACATGAAGTAAACCGGATTAAATTTAGTAAGGACAAGTGCAAAATACTGCATTCAGATGCAAAAATCAAATACATAAATATAAAGTGAAGCATAATCAGCCTTGCTGTAGTAATGCCCAAAAGGACCTGTGGGTTATAGCAGATCACAAGCTAAATATGAGTAAGTATAGCAATATTGCAAAAAAAAATTGAATAGCATGCTGAGATGCATTAACAGGAATGTCACATGAAAGGCATGGGAAGTGATTTTTCTACTCTCTTCTAATTTTGCATTGCTGAGGCATCACCTGGAACTGTGTGCCTAGCTCTGAGCAATGCATTTTGAGAAAGACATGGAAAAACTGAAAAGACAGCAGAGGAGAGTAACAAAAATTATTAGAACTTTAGAAAATAAGTTATATGACAAAAGATTAGAAGAACTGGGATTATTGTGATTGAAGAGGAGACTGAGGTAGAATTTAATTACAATCTTTAATGTCAAAAAGGACTGTTATTAAGAGGATAGCAATCAACTGTTGTGTGTGTCTATGAGAGACAAAGCAATTAGTAATGGCTTAAAATAGTAAACATGACTGAGGTTGGATATCAGGAAGGACTTTTTATCTATGAGAGTGGTTAACCAGTGGAGCAGATTATCTACAAGGAGTGTGGTCACTCAGTCATTGGGAATTTTTAAGTGCAGGTTGGACAAACATTTTTCTGGGATGTCCACTGAAGCCCTAGTTTTCTGTGATGAAGATTTATAAGAGTGAGCTGCCAGTCATGTGGAATCTTTGGGCTTTGTTACACATTAATTTTAGGCAGCCACTGGAGCTCTTAACCTCTGGATTGCCCACACATTAACAGGGCACTCCAGGGAAGGTTAATCTCTGATCTGGTACCCACTTTCTGTCCCATTAAAGTGCGGCCAGTCTCCAGAAGCCACCCAAATTGCAGTCCTCCAGCACTCAATGTTGTAGTGTCTCCTCGTCTTCTGTGTAGATGAACGTTATTTTAAAATTTTTTTAAATTTTCTCCTTCAGTGGCTGACTTCCTTCATTTCACCACCATTACTCTATCCTCATTTCCTTTCCACCTGCAGTTTCATTACCCTCCCCCATCCCATTAACTCTTTGCCTCTCAACTTCATGTTCCTGTCCCTGCAACACACCTTCACATACCCCTTCCCTAGACCAGGGATAGAAGCCTGTCCTGGCTCACCAGATTTCTAGTGGCAACTCACAGCTACATTGCGCTTGTGCATGCGATGGGGTTTTAGTCCTTAGGGTTGCATTCTATGCCCCTTAAATTGAAACAGTGTGTTTTTAATTGAAATGGTGGGTAGTGTTTTTCCATTACTGTATATATGTCATTGTCCTGGTGGCCACAGGTACCTGCTGAAGGCGGAAATGACAAGAGGCCTGATAATTTTTTTTTCAGTGGAGCCTGTCTGCCTCTCCCATGGTCAGGGGCCCATTAATTTGTGCTATTAATCTTTCAGCTCACTCCCCAGCCATGGAAGAAGTGGAGAGGCTCTGCAGGATAAAGGATTGGGCCCCTCACCACTTCTGGCCCCTCACCACTTCTGGCTTCAGCAGGCTCCTGTGAACAGGCTGGCTTGCCCCTGGGGCAGTGCAGGGAGGTGGCAGGGGGGCAGCTGGGTGCAGAGACATCTGGAGAAGGTAGGTGGCTGGGACAGTGCATGGGGTACTGGAAGCCCAGGTAGGCTCAGGGAAGCTACCTGCCTGCCCAGGGAGCCCTGATCATTGTGTACTGACTCATCTCCTTCTCCAGCTACTAGCACACCCAGCCACCCTCCTGGCACCTACTTGTGCTGCCCAAGGGGCAAGCCAGCCCATTCCTGGGTGGCCCCAGGCATCCTGCTGGCTGCAGGAGCCTGCTGAAGGCAGAAGTGGAAAGGGGAATCCTTTCTTTCCATGGAGCCTGCATGCTTTTCCCACAGCTGGAGGGTGAGATGACTAATGGCTGCAATGTTCGAAGTTACAACATTGCAAACTAAACTACATTGGGATGTAATGTGTCACTCCATTAAGCCACACAAAGGGAAATTTTTGTCATGTGTTGATCATGACATTGTCATATGTACAAGTGCTCCTAGCTCCTAGCCCTGCCACTGGTCATCAGCTCTCTAGGGGTAAATCGCAGCTGTGTAGGCAGTCAGAGAAGTTTTTTTAGCCTTAAGGTGTTACTGCTCCAAAATTGAGCTAGCAGTACCACTGATCAACATTTGAGCAGCTCAAAGTGCAACATGTAACAAGGCCCTTAAAGTACATTTCCAGAGAGCTGGCTCCTTAACCTAATATCCCATTTTTATTCGACCAGTTAAGTTCTAAGAAAATTCTCGTACAATTTTGAGTTGTCTTCTGACTCTTTGCCTGAGATTACTAAAAGAAAGAGTGCGCCCTATCTTTATGAACATGTGCCATAAAGTAATCTGGGAAAGGCTCCAGCACATAGAAGTGAAGGCACATGCTTCTTCTCAAAGGTGACATGTGCATCAGAAGGTTTTCATATGCCAGCAAAGAAATGTAGCTCCGTTCATCTCCACAATGGCCTGTAGGCTATGGTGTACGGCTATCAGGATAATGGGAAGGGTGCTTCATGCCATACTTCTATATGGTATCCTACCTCAGATTCACAGTGCCTCCTAGTGGGTCTCTCCAAGCTACTGCAGTGCCACTGAGCCCAACACAGAGCTGCACCTTAAAAGCACAACTGAAATTTGAGTTACATTCACGAACTTAGCACTTGGAGTCTTTATGGAAAAAAAGATAAATCATGTATTCACTACCGTATCTGAACTGTTCCTCAACTACTTTATATGTTATTCTCACCTTATCTGTGACTAGCTTCCTTTTTCAAAAGTTTTCAACCACCTATAGCTACCTGAAGGAACTGGGTACTCAAATATCTTTAAAAGCAATGATATCTTTTATTAGATAGTTGGAAAAAATGTTAAGCAAGCTTTTAGGTTTAAA
The DNA here is from genome assembly GCF_052110815.1 of Crocodylus siamensis. Taxonomy (NCBI): domain Eukaryota; kingdom Metazoa; phylum Chordata; order Crocodylia; family Crocodylidae; genus Crocodylus; species Crocodylus siamensis. The sequence continues at coordinate 112,272,761 of NC_143399.1, forward strand.
AACCTTCCGTTAGGCTGTGGAAGTTTCTGCAGTTGGTGTGTGCTCTTCCTGGATGGAATGAATAGTAAAGCCAGAGGCTGGGCTGGTATGCATACAAGATTGGCAGTCAGTGAAGATGTAAATTGAGGAGTCCCAACTTAAACTATTTAAGTTGGTCTAATAAAAGGCATCAGATTCACCCAAAGAACCTTGTCTGCCTATGTCCTTAGACCAACATGGATATAACCTACACCCCTTTAAAAGTAATGGGAAGTTGAGAATACCCAGGGAGGAAAGAACCATACCCCATGCTCAAAACTTTTCTTTAAAAATGGTCTAAAGCTAAGGTTAACACAGCAACACCAAATACATTCTCCTCAATTCTTAGACTCCTTATGGAGTTATACTTCTGATCTATTTCTCTTTCAGTACCACCAAGAGAGAATATTAAATTTAAAATAATACTTCTTGAATTAGCTTTGTAATTTATGGATCCCAAAGAACAAAAAATAATTTAAGCAGGGAGGCAATGGCCTTGCTTCACGCTGTGAAATATTAGCAGTTACATGTGTTTTAATCTGCTTTCTAAAAGATAACTTAAAGCTTTGATAAAATGTAACTCTTTCCTATAAGGCAACAGCCATATTGCCTCATGTCAAACCCAGTGCTTTACTGGGTAAAAAGGGAGGGAGATTCCCATCTTCTATGGGGCACCTTCCCACAAAGAAACATTTTAAGTATTCTAACTCTAGTGCTCAAGCAGAGCGCTTAGAAACAGCTCTGAATCACTGCTTGCAAGTAAACCACTGCCTAGAAGAAGAAAGTGGCTGGTGAGAGAGCATATGTCACGTGACGTTTTTCATCTACCCTTCGCATCTAGTGTGTATATGTTCTCTGCCATCTTAACCAATACACAGAGAGAAGATTGAACAAAGTATTTCCACATCTCAAAAACCTCCCCAGTGGTCTGCATTTTACTAGCTAGAGACATATGCTGCTCCTTTTAGAACAGCAATAAGATGCACCTCACCTTAATCAGCAACAATGTGTGCTTTAGGTGAGGGAAATTCATGGATTAGAGCAGCAATAGCATAGATGCATGGTTCTCCGACTAGGCTGTGTAGCCTGAACCTCCTTGCTTCCCACCATCAGTCTAATTCAGTTCAGGCAAGCAGTAAGGGCAAGGTTTATCCTCAAATGAAAAATGAACTAAAAAGCAAATCAGTTTTCTTTTCCCTTTATTTTACAATACAAAAAGGAGAGGGTTTCTCTATTAGCAAAACCAGGAATCTGTCACTGAAATAGCTTGAAGAACCAGCTTGAAAAAGCAGATGTGATTTACACATTAGCAAAACTCAAGCCATAACTAGAAAAACATGCAATCAATGATTTTATTATTGTTTTACCTGAATACCAAAAGTTTTGGGGGCAGATACAGACAGAAACAAACACAACATAAATTTATCATCAAAGAATAAGTACAAGGAAGGCATCAGAGACTACAAACAGCAATTTAGATGAATTGTGAAGTGCATGTATCTACTTATTTAAAACTTGGTCAGGTGTTTCTAAACTGAATAGACCCACAAGGTTGCAGTTGATACATATCACACCAGCAGTAATCTAGTTTCTGACAGAGAACAAGGTATGAATCAAGATTTGGTAATAAATAAATAAATAAATCTACAGTAAAAACAGATAGCCCAACTAAAAGATGAAAATGGCCTTGGAAATGTCAAGGGGCTGTTGACCTAAAGAGGCTTTCAAGGAATATGTACTTAAAGTTCTGCTGACAAGCTTTGCAGCATACACCTGTTTTTGGTAGTTTATTGGTATGGTTAATTATTGTCATTGTAAGCCATTTGTGCTTTAATTCTGAAGTTGTCTGGCTTCAGCTTCTACTCATTAGCTCCTGTTGTGCTTCTAAGCCAAAAAAAGCCCTTTGGGCGCATCTACACATCACCCTATGGCAGCATAGTGATGCATTCTGGTTCTGCATGGCATGCTACAGCGATGTAGCTATCATGTGTGTCTACACATGATGGCCAGCTACATTGCCATAGTGGCACAGTCTCTGGGTCTAGTGCATTGGTAGAGCAACATAGTGGTGAAAATTAACTGTGTGCCCTGTGCATGGCTCAGTGACTACCCGTACTGCACTGTGCTTTTGTACTCCTAAAAGGAAGTACAAAAGCACCATGCTGTAGCAACATCACCATACAGTGACACAGACATGCTCTTTGATAACCTGTATTTTCTACTCCTTGGACTATTTATACACTAATCAAGTCACCACTCTCTCTTTTTTAAAAATAAATTAAACAAATCAAGCTCCTTAAAAAAAGTCTGCTACTGTAAGACATTTTTTTCATCCCCTGAATCATATGAATCTCTTTTCTGCTTCCTTTCCATCTTTTCAACATCCTTTTAACACTGTTAATGCTGGAATTATACAGATTATTCCAGTTTTGGTCTCATCACATGCAATAGTAAAAATTATTTCCTTACTTCCCTGTTCGTACTTCCAGTGATTCCTTTAACCCCTTTTAACACAGGTTTGCATAAGAAGTTCAGGTTGTATAGAAGATCCACACTCATAGTGTTGTTTATTACCTCAATAATATGACCTCAATCACATGTAAGTGCTATTTATGTGGACTGTCCTGTTTAAAATCAGAGGAACCAGTCATACAGGGAAGTAGTATTCACTATGATTAAGTGTTGTACAATCAGGCCTCATATTTTGTGTTTTTTGATTTATTTTGTTTTCTATTGTTGTTTTAATAAAAAGCTCACTGCCTGACTGGCCCATAAACATCTGCCTTTTTTAAATTTTCAGCCTATCTGAAGTATCTGAGAATGTATCTTCAGCTATGACATTATATTGGTTGCATTGCATAGCTTATGGTGTACAAGCCACTATAAAATGCATTACATTAGAAGCAGGCACTTAGTCCCTGTGCAATCTTCTGCTCTTATGCAAGTTTTATATAGGTGTAATTCAGCTGAATTCCTGATTTATACAGATGTAAGTTACAGAATGTGACTTGAAAGTGTAGGAGTTAATGACATAGTGTCCAAAATAGTCTGGTCCCCAAAACATTATCCATAAATAGTTGAGGAAGTTTATCTTTAAACACTCCCTTTATGCATAATAGACATACACAAGACCTAAAAATGCTTTCAAACAACTGCAGAGACAGTTTTAATAAGTACTTCTAACCACTAATTGCTAGAACAAGTTGTGACAGAAAACATGAATCCTGAAAACATGAACATTCAAAGGAAATGGGCACCTGAATAAAAAACTCAAACTATTTATACACTCTAAACACTCTAATTTCCTATAGATTTATAGAGGAAAGTGCATCTATCCCTTGGTCTAAGATGCAAAGCTACCCAAATACATAGTTGGCAAAATGCCACATCAGGTAGGTATTTTTATTACAATTTGACCTGAACTGCCAAGTTTGCATCTAGCATGGGTATCTTCTTCATTTTAAAGGTTTCTGAATCCACGGCTTTTGTTTCATTTCATCTCTAGTTGTTATCAGCTGGACAACAAACACATTCTGTCTCTATCAAATGAATTCAATATCTTCAACAAGATGCAATTGATAATGGTGAAGTCCCTAGCCCCAGCAAAAGCAGCAAGAATTTTGCCATTGACTTTAATGGAAGTAGGATTCAACCTAGTGAGTGGAGTCTGAGTACTTGTACTAAAACGTAAACAGTACATATGGCTAAAACTAGATTATTGTGTCACTCCTGACAACTTAGAAAGCAGGTTGGGGTTCTCAACTTTGCTTTAAACATGAAGTAGCAGGGGGAGTCTGATTACACCATAACCCTACACAGGAGTAGCTATATTTGTCAACAACAGTTCTATTCCACCATCTGGGGTGCATAAATGTTGTAGGATTGGATCCTAAATATCTTGACAGTGGAAATAACTAGTGATTTTCTGAGGCACTTGTACATATGATTGGGTTTTAGTCCTTAGGGCATTTTATGCCTCCTAAATTGAAACAGTGAGTTTTTAATTGAAACAGTGTTTTATTTTTCTGTCACTGTATATATGTTATTGTCCTGGTGGCTGCAGGTGCTCACTGAAGGCAGAAGTGGCAAGGGGCCTGATTCTTCACCTCCCCCTCACCCCCGCCCCAGCTTGCCTCTCCTGCAGCTGGGGTCCATTAATCTGTCAGCTTGCTCCCCAGCTGTGGGAGAGGCAGGCAGGCTCTACAGAAAAAATGGATGAAGCCCCTCACCATTTTTATCTAACAGCAGGCTCCTGCAGCTGGCAGGATGCCTGTGGCCACCCAGGAATGGACTGGCTTGCCCCTGCAGCAGCATAGGGAGATGGCAAATTCCCAGCATGGATAAGCTGTGGGGATTGTTCTTACTTCAGGGGTGCATATTTCCCCTCCATCTACCACCACTGTTTTTGCTCTCTGAATCATGCCTTACCTACTCTAGGAATTGCATGCTCTCTGCCCCAACAGATTTTAGCCAGGGCACCAACTCTGCTTGTTATACCTCTGGTTTCTAGAAACAGATTATGGAGTAACACCAGGGAAGGAAAAGATATTTAAGTTCCATGTTAGCAAAAGAACAAATGTATATGAACTGACCTTTAAATACATTAGGTTGGAAATTAGAAAAAGGGTTCTAATGGTTTAATGAGGTTCTGAAGCAATCTTCCAGTAAGTTGTGGTTGGGGAAAAAACCTAACTAGATGTAGATAGTGCTTGTTAGATTTTTTTTAACCAGATTTTGACTGCTATTGACTGTTGTTGTCTCAGTAGCAAGAGATGGGACTTATTGGCCCAGAATGGCTTAATTGTCTTCTATTCCCTTAGCAAGCAAGTAATCAGGTACCTTGTAAAGTGCATCAAGTTGAACACCAACGACTACTGAGTCACTTTGTAAATTCAAGTACACTAGATATCTAGTATGTTCTTAGCTAACCTATTGTTTGGTTTAAAACAAAGGAGACTATACTTGAAAGAGCATCTCATTGAAATGCCGAAGTCTTCTGAAACTGTAAAAGGCTGGGGATAAATAACCAATAAGCTGTATTTGGATTCAAGCTTCTGAGATTTGTAGTCTCTCATGTTCTTTCCCAACATTTGAGACAGCAGTTTGTTGCCTACAGAAACTCATGCCTCTGAACCAGTTGGACACTGAAGGTGTCTTTACACATGCTCCAGTGTGTGTGTGTGTGGGGGGGAGGGGCACTTTAGAGCAGCTCCAAGATCTGATCTAATTAAAGTGCCCACAGCGTCATGTGCATTCAGTGTCCTACCCTAGAAAATAGCAGTGGAGGCACTTTTTACTACAGCTCATTCAGTGAGTTTTAAAGTGCCCTTGCTGCCATTTTGAACTGCAGGGATGCTGAATACAAATAATGCAGAGGCTTTTATAGCATGATAATTAGCATGCATCAGAGCAAACATCCAGCATGTGTATAGGTGCCCTAGGGTGACATCTTGCTCTACCTTCTGCCTTAGACTATCATAGACAGTTTCAAAACATTCCCTTTCTTTATCAAGACAGAGAAAAGCCCTGAACTCTTCCTGTCAAGAGGACTGCCTGAAAAATATATTTATCACTGAAGATAAAAATCCACATTTTCTCTAAAAACTCAGTTTCTGCTTCCTCAAGAGGAAAAGATTCTATTCTGTCATCACAGAGCTGCTGCTAGGCTCCTCAGGACAATCAATCCTTCTGCAACCACAGCAGGAGGGATCATTACAGCAAGTGGTCTCAGTAGGAGAGGAAGAGAACTACTAGGGTTACCTACTCAGAGAGGCAGAAGCTAGAGAATATCTCTAGGTGTCTGATGTACTAAGTTATCAATTGGCCTGGCTCAACAGACAGCACTGGAAGAGTTAGGCCTTTTATCACTTGAACATAACAAAGAAACTAGGAAAATTGGAAAGCCTTCCCCTTCCCTCCTTGTCTTCTAATGGATTAATAGTTAAGATTACTAGATTATAACCCAAATCATGGTCCTGCAGCCTCAGGCTGACATGGAACGTTATGACCAGGGATCCTGGTTTTTTCTGATTTAAAAAAAAAAATCCCCACTTTTCAGATTTTAAAAAGTAACCCCAAATCCACATTTTTCCATGATTAAAATGAAACACCATTAATATAGAGCTATATATAGTGATATTTCATTTTAATTACGGAAAAATGTGGATTTTGGGTTACTTTTTTTAAATCCAAAAATTGGGGATTTTTTAAAATCAGAAAACCAGGATCTTTGTTATTCCCTTGTGTGACAAGGTATTTAGCAGAATTCTCAGCTCACAGGAATCTGACAGTGCTGTACTGTGAGCATTTCTGCTATGGGTTTGAACTTGCAATCCTTTAATGCCATGTGCTACCCCAGTCTCCAGCCTTATGACTATACATACCTTTTCTGACATCAATATGGCTCTGTATACCTGTACAGATCCAATGGCAGAGTTAGAGCACAAGTTAGAAAGGCATAAAATACAGCATTATAGGGCATAAAAAGTTACTCACTACCTAGAAGTAGTCCTTTTTGTTTGGTACCCTGAAACATAAGTGATTCCCATAGCAAGCATATCACTGAACTTTAGTTACTTATCACTGAAGCTAGACTGTTCTTGGTGGTGGCAGATGACAGAATGAGCAGTGGTCTCAAGTTGCAGCAAGGGAAATTTAGATTAGATATTAGGAAAAACTTTCAGCAGGAGAATAGTAGAGCACTGGAATAGTTTACCCAGATGGATTGTGGAATCTCCATCCTGGGAGGTTTTCAAAATCCACTTAGACTCTCCTGAGATCCTTTCGAATCCTAATTTTCTATGATAATTATGCTCACACACTTGTAGAAACAACATAGATGTTTTCACATTATCTTGAACAGTGCTATTATGTACAAATCACAGTGTAATGCAATTTATCTTAATAATTCTCTTTTGAAAAACTCTTGCTATTTTAAAAAAATCTTTATAACTAAAATGTTAAACACAATATTTAATATTTTTAAAAGTGTTTATGCTGGAAGCATTTATAAGATGCTCTTTCCTCACACATTTTAGGGTGTTATATCTTCTCAGCATAACTGCATGGTTTTCTCGCCATGAGAAAGTGTGAATGATACTTTCCATGAGTGCTTTCAAGCATTCTTAAATACAGAGACATCCTCTGGATATATAAACTGGCGTCATCTGGATTCAAAAGTTCTGTGCTACTCTCCTAGGCCATTTTCTCTCAAACAAAGTCAACCAGGTGGGATTTATGTCACATATGTAATAGTACTACAAATCTGTTTTGCATGAATAAAATAGAGTAGGGCCTTTGCTTCTTGCTCTTACTCCCTTTAGCTTATAACCCATAAACTGGCCTGGACAAAGCAGGTAGTACAGGGAGTCCTCAGACTTATGACTCAACTGGTTCCTGAAAACCACATCTTAAGTCAAAACATTGCAACTCGGAACCAATTTTCCCATAAGGAACAATGTTATAAATGGGGGATTCATTCCTTAACCAAGGCCCAATACCCTATTTTCACTAAAAATACCCCAGAATCTTATACTCAATCAATTATAGATGAGTCATATAGATACATAAATATATTATATTGTAAATAACAATCATACTGTGTTGGAAGGACTTCTTTGAGGTGACTTTGCTGGACTTTTTGAAAGGCTCTTGGTTGGACTTTTTGAAGGGTTCTTGGCTGGAGTTCTCAGGAGTCTTGGGTGCAGGCTTTTCTGGAGGCTTGCCTGCTTACTTAAAGAAAGTGTCCAAGGAAGTTTGGACTGATGTTCTCCAGGGAGATGAGTGACTCAATGAACTTGTTTCCCGGCATCGCGTTGCATCAGATCAAGCATTGTAAAGTCGAAACTGACATCATAAAGTTGAAACAGGGTGTCAGTTGAAACTGACATCATAAAGTTGAAACAGGGTGTCAGTTTATAAACATTGTAAGTGTGACATGATGTAACTCGAAACGTTGACAGTCGAGGACTGCCTGTATTCGCTTTGGATTCAGATTTGGCTGATTTGGGGGGACAGTGATTTGATTTGGTGATTCAAATCACTGTCCTGAATCAACTCAGCTGAATCTGATTTGGAGATTCGGCCACTGCCAAATTTCTGAATCGGCCACATCCCCCCGCCCCCCCCCCCACCGGCTGTCCCAGACCTATCAATGACTGCCTCATTTGGTCCCAGCTCCTGGCTCTTAAAAAAAAAACAAAAAAACCCACTCACTGGCTGCTTTCAGGCAGGGGGGCAATCCTCACTGCCCCATGCTGCATGGGGGGCTCTACCATGAGGCCTCTGCAGAAGCTGGTGAGTGGTGGCTTTTTTTTTCTCTTTTGTTTTAAAGAGCTGGGAGCTGGGGCCAGGCAGGGCAGCCATGGAGGGGGAGGGGCTGGGACAGCAGGCAGGGGTTGGGGGGTGCTCAAGGTGGCTGGGAGAGCAGCCAGGGGATGGAGCCAGGCAGGGGTCCCCCCCATGGTTCCCTCCCCAATCCTCCAGCCCCATCTCCTCTGTCCCCTGCTTACTAGTATGGAGTCCAGGTCCAGCTCCCTGCAGCGGCAACGGAGGACTTCCTGAATCTCCGAAGCTCTCCAAATCTTTTCTGAATTGATTTGGAGAGCTTTGAACTGATTTGGACCTTTTAACTTGTCTCCTGATTCGGTGGTCTCCTGGTACAATCTGTGGGCAAGGCAAGAGCACCCGAGGGGACACCTGCCTGTCTATACACAAAATGCCAGGAGCTTGGGGAATAAGCAGGAGGAGCTTATCCTCCTGCTTAATGCAAATAATAATGATGTCATAGTTATAACAGAGACCTGGTGGGACTCCATGCATGATTGGGCCATGGGTATAGATGGCTATACCCTGGACAGGAGGGATTGTGATGATAAAAGGAGTGGGGGTGTAGCTCTCTGTGTTAAGGAAAGCTACGCATCCTTGCAAACTGATATTGGTGACCAGGGTGGAGGACTGGAGACCCTCTGGGTTAAAATCCATGGGGAACATGGCACAGGGGACACAACAGTGGGAGTCTACTATAGACCTCCTACCCAAAGTCCTGAGCTTAACTAGGAGTTCACCCGGGAACTGGCTGAGGCTGCATGCTCCAGGACCATGGTTGTCATGGGTGACTTCAATTTCTCGGACAGCTCATGGGAGGATCACTCAGCAAAATCCAAGCTGTTGCAAAGCTTCCTCTCATGCATGGATGACCTCTACCTGACTCAAGAAGCCTATGGACCAACGAGAGGTAAAGCGCTGCTTGACCTGGTACTGGCTACTGGGGTTGACATAAATCGGCGACTTAGTGATCGATGGGAAACCGGGTGATAGTCACCACGAGCTGATCACATTTACCATCCACTTTAAAGCTGGCAAGTCAGTCAGCAACATGGAAGTCCTTGACTTCAGGAAAGCTGACTTTGACAGGCTCAGGAGGCTTGTCAGTGAGACCCTAAGGGACCACCACCCTAGGGAGAGGGGAGTTCAAGAAGAGTGGTTGCTCCTCAAGGGAGCGATCCTCAATGCACAAGCTAAGTCTATTCCATCTCGGAGGAAAGGCAGCAAGAGGGCACAGCAAACCCCCTGGCTCTCCAGGGATCTAGCAGACCTCCTGAGTCTAAAAAGAAAGGCCTACAAAGGATGGAGGATGGGATTCACCTCCAAGGAGGATTATTCTGTACTGGTCCGGTCCTGCAGGGAGCGAACCAGGAAAGCCAAGGCTGCAACGGAACTCCAACTAGCTTTGAGCATCAAGGATAATAGAAATTCCTTTTTCAGGTATGTGGGGATGCAGAGGAAAAGCAAGAGCAACACTGGACCTCTGCTGAACCAGATGGGGCAACTGCCAACTGACGCCCAGGAAAAAGCCAACCTATTAAATAGGTACTTTGCGTCGGTCTTTCATCAGTCCAATGGGACACCCATGCCCGCTACGGGACAGGGAGGTCCAGGTGAGGGAGATCCCCTGTCCTACATTAATGCTGACCGCGTGAAGGAACACCTTGAGAAGCTGGATACCTTCAAGTTACCCGGCCCTGACCATCTACACCCCAGGGTACTCAAGGAGCTGGCGAGCATCATAGCCCAGCCTCTGGCACAGATCTTGGAAAACTCCTGGCGCTCTGGTGTAGTGCCTGAAGACTGGAAGAAGGCCAATGTGGTGCCTATCTTCAAGAAAGGGAGGAAAGTGGATCCAGCTAACTATACGCCAATCAGCCTGACTTCTATCCCGGGGAAGATCTTGGAAAAGTTTACTAAAGTGGCCATCCTTAATGGACTGGCCAACGCCAACATCCTAAGGGATAGCTAGCACGGGTTTGTTGTGGGTAGGTCTTGCTTGACCAGTCTCATTTCCTTCTATGACGAGGTGACCTATCACCTGGACAAGGGAGAAGAGATTGATGTCATATATCTTGACTTCAAAAAAGCCTTCGATCCCATATCCCATGATCACCTCTTGGCGAAACTGGCGTATTGTGGCCTTGGGTCCACCACAATCCCCTGGCTGGGAAACTGGCTTCGTGTTCAGACCCAGAGGATAGTAATTGATAGCAGTCATTCATCATAGTGTCCTTTGACCATGGGGTCCCCCAAGGCTCTGTCCTTGGACCCATACTGTTCAACATCTTCGTTAATGATGTGGACACTGGAGTCAGGAGCGGACTGGCCAAGTTCGCTGATGACACCAAACTTTGTGGAAAAGCATCCACACCAGAAGACAGGCAGGTGATCCAGGCTGACCTGGATAGGCTCAGTAAATGGGTGGTCGAGAACCTGATGGTGTTTAACACTGAAAAATTCAAGGTTCTTCACCTTGGAAAGAAAAACCTGCAGCATCCTTATAGGCTCAGCAGTGCTACGCTGGCTAGCACTATAGAAGAAAGAGACTTGGGGGTCATCATTGACCACAAGATGAACATAAGCCTGCAATGTGATGCTGCGGCTAGTAAAGTTACCAAAATACTTGCTTGCATCCATAAATGCTTCTCAAGCAAATCCCAGGACATCATTCTCCCCTTGTACTCAGCCTTGTTGAGGCCGCAGCTGGAGTACTGTGTCCAGTTTTGGGCCCCACAATTCAAAATAGGATGAGGAGAAGCTTGAGAGAGTCCAGAGAAGAGCTACGTGCACGATCAGGAAAACAGACCTTATGATGACAGGCTGAGAGCCATGGGACTCTTCAGCCTGGAAAAGAGCAGGCTCAGGGGTGATCTGATGGCCACCAATAAGTTTATCAGGGGTGACCACCAGTACCTGGGGGAACGTTAGTTCACCAGAGTGCCCCAAGGGAAGACAAGGTCAAACGGTCATAAACTACTACAAGACCATTTCAGGCTGGACATAAGGAAGAATTTGTTTACTGTCTGAGCCCCCAAGGTCCGGAACAGCCTGCCATTGGTGGTTCAGGAGCAAATTGGATGCTTATCTTGCTGGGATCCCATGACCCTAGTGTTACGAATTACGCTCTTAAAGCCATGTGCAGTTCGTTGTAGGGTGGGGCAATGATCATGCAGAACAAGTATCCAAAGTCAGATACAGAATCTTTATTCACTTCAGTGAGGTGCCTCCAAGGAGGGACCCCACCTACCAGATATAATACTATTTTATACTTTGTTATTATGCCAGCATTAGTTCATGATTAGATCGTGCTCATAAAAATACCCAATCATCTATTAACTAAATCACTATTCTATCCAATCAAGCGGCACTGTGAGCGTGAACACCGAAGTTTAACTTTTGTGACCACATGCCCCATATATTTTTGCCAAGATGTATCTTATCTTATAAAAACAATCCTTGTACCACCTTCAAGGTTCCTCTGTTGATGAGACTCCTCTGTTGACCAGATCCAGCTAGTTTCATATCTTATCAGTAACCCTTACACAGTACCCCTCTTCCCTCCCAGCCGTCTCATAAGTGCTGTGTCTGCTTTTATGAAATGGAGGTGAAAGGACAAAGAAATGGCCTCACTTTTAGCACTACAAGGCCTTGCTTTAGCCCTACAAGATTCATATACAACACCAGCTGACTTCCTGCCCTTTGGGCGGGGGGCTGGACTCGATGATCTTCCAAGGTCCCTTCCAGCCCTAATGTCTATGAAATCTATGAAATTCAGAGTTGGAGATTCAGCAACCAAATTGGGCTGAATTTCCTTCCAATTGAATCAGCACCCAAAGTTTCGCATAGCTCTACCAAAAAGAACAGCCTGCTACAGGATTGGAGCACTAGATAGCAATATCATACTTTAGAAAAGGTATTTGTACGATTGCATAGTGTCAGCTCTGATATAGCTGAGGTTGAAAACTCCTCTCTGCTAAAAGTCAACTTTGTATGTTTTAAAAATCGACACACTTAATTGAATTACTTTGACATTTTATATGCTTCACAGAATGGAAGAGTAAGATTAGCTTTTCAAATCTGAGGGCATGAGTGTAAGGTGCTCCCAAGATAGAACCTCCTGAAAAAAAGATTTGCTTAAGGTCGATTTATTTCAACAATCTTTTAATACTCACATTAGATGCTCAAAAAGTTAATCTTGAACTCCTTTCTGAATATCTGTTTATGGATTGCTTCCTGCTTCCTAAAAATAATAGTAGTGCCAAACACTAAATTGAGTGGCAGTTAAGCCATTGAGACCAGTCTGGACAAATAGGTTATACTTAGCTTCCATGAACAGGAGTCAAATGCTTTCTAATCTGACAGTTTCCAGGTGATTTCTGTGTTTCAAGGGGGCATAAAATATGCACTGAACTGACTTACAGTGAGTCAGTGCCAGTCACAACCCATTTGATGACCCAACCTCTTGCATCATGATTCTGGGCTCCCTTTGCACAAGGCTGTCACAGGGGCACTCTGGTGCCCTGTTCCTATGATGAGAGAACAGGTGTTGGTTGTCGTGGCAACCGCAGTGGGTCAGCTGACCAGAAGGGGGCCGGGCCTGGCCTTTATAAACAGCCCAGGCTGAAGCCTGGCCAGCAGTTCCCTTCTGGCAGCCTGAGGAGCCAAAGCCCTGCAGCAGAGTCGAGCATAGCAGCCCAAGCACCTAAGAGGCTGCACCATGGTACGGGGAGGGAGAGAACCCTAATGGGGAGATTTTGCAGGAAAGCGGGGTGGGCTTAGATTGTATGTTATAGCCAGGAGACTTATTGTTGCATTACAGCCGATTGGCTTATGGTTCTGTTTAGTTATGGTTATACCGGAGGACCGGGTGAGGCTGTAGGGGTGAAGGAGGCCTCATTAGGAGCTCCCCAGTAAAGTGGGGTGCTGCCAGCGCTGGAGAGGGCGCTGCACTTTGGGGGGTGTCCTGACCCTGACCCAGAGAGAGAGTATCAGGAAAGCTCAGTAGGGCTCCACAGTGGTGGAGGCCCCGGTGCCAGCCGGGCACCGTAGTTTAGGGGTGCAATACCCCAACCCTGAGAGAGGGTGCTGAATCACCTACTTTGCATGGTAGGGGGTGTTAGGGAGATCACGGCTGCTCCTAGGTCCCCATGCCATGACAAAGGCAAGTGAAAACTGGGTGCTTAACAATCAGTTGATTGTCAGCTGGGTTTGAAGACCATATTGGGGTCTGGAACTAGCCACAGTGTGGTCCTAGTCAGGCCTAGAATCAGGGACCATACTGTGGCTAGTTGGCCACCATGTTGGACAGCCTAGCCAGTGCTGCTTGGCACAGGGTATAAAAAGTCCCTTGGTTGGGGGAAGCCTTTGCTTTCCACACCAGGAGTTTCTGCTCCCCCATGCCAGGCTGCTTGGTGCAGGAGAAGCCAAAGCCCCTCTCCTCCAGTGTTTATTTGTGGTAAGTTTGCCAAAAAGTTGGCCCTCAGTGAACTGTCAGAGAAGCTGAAGGAGTTATAACATGTTACAACGTGAATTATTACTGCATTTTTATCCCTTGCCACCTTGCCTCCTTCAACAAGCTAAGGAGGATCGTTAGGGAAGCACTGAGGACCCAGAGGGGAAGGGAGCCAGATGTCCAAGGTGAGTGGTTGCTCCTTAAGGAGACGATCCTCCATGCCCAAAGGGCGGTAATCCCAACAAGGGTCAAAGGGAGCAGGAGGGCACATAAACCCCCATGGCTCACTAGGAGCATCCGGGAATGTCTCCTTGCTAAAAGGGAGGCATACACCCAATGGAGGGATGGGGTCATCACCAAGAAGGACTATGTTACAGTCGCCCGAGGATGTAGGGGGGCAGTCAGGAAGGCCAAGGCAGAGATGGAGATAGGACTAGCTTCCCGGATTAAGGACAATAAGAAGTCCTTCTTCAAATACATAGGGGGTAAAAAGAGGGTCCCGGGTAATGTGGGGCCCCTGCAGGACACGATGGGCAACTTAGTCGTCATGCCAGAGGACAAAGCTAACATATTTAATGATTTCTTTGCCTCTGTCTTCCTAAGTAGGGACCAGTTCAGCCACCTCCCTGCTGGGCCCCCCTCGGGCCCCGGGAGAGACACGCCTGGGCCAGGGGTTAGCGAGGAGTTAGTTAGGGTACTTCTGGAGAGGCTGGACGTGTTCAAGTCCGCTGGTCCGGACGATCTTCACCCTAGGGTTCTACAGGAACTGGCCGAGGTCATTGCGGGACCCCTGGCACGGCTCTATGAGTACTCGTGGTGCTCTGGTGAGGTGCCGGAGGACTGGAAGAGGGCCAATGTGGTCCCTATCTTCAAAAAGGGAAAAAAAGAGGACCCGGGAAATTACAGGCCAGTTAGTCTTACCTCAATCCCGGGTAAGCTCTTTGAAAAAATTATCCTGGCACACATCCAGGAGGGCCTTGCGGGGGAATGCATGCTTAGGGGCAACCAACATGGGTTCATCAGTGGCAGGTCTTGTCAGACCAACCTGGTGGCCTTTTACGATCAGGTCACCAAATCATTAGACGCAGGGGTTGCTGTGGATGTAGTCTTTTTGGACTTCTGGAAGGCTTTCGACACTGTCTGTCACCCTGTCCTCATCAAAAAGCTGGGAGACTGTGGTGTCGATGCCCACACAGTCAAATGGGTCGCTAACTGGTTGGAGGGCCGCACCCAGAGGGTGGTAGTGGATGGGTTCTTCTCGACCTGGAAGGACGTGGGCAGTGGGGTTCCGCAGGGCTCGGTCCTCGGGCCTGCACTGTTCAACATCTTCATCAGTGACTTGGATGAGGGGGTAGAAAGCACCCTGTTCAAGTTTGCTGATGACACTAAGATGTGGGGGGATGTGGGTGCACTAGAAGGGTACAATAGGCTCCAAGCTGACCTTGACAGGTTGCAACGGTGGGCGGATGAGAATAGGATGGGGTTTAACACTGATAAGTGCAAGGTGTTGCACATGGGGAGGAAGAACCGGCACCACACTTACAGGTTGGGGAACTCCCCTCTTGCCAGCACGGAGACGGAAAAGGATCTTGGAGTCGTCATTGACTCCACAATGAACATGGGCCAGCAGTGTGGGAAGGCAGTCAAGAAGGCCAACCGTACCCTGTCATGCATCCACAGATGCATCTCGAGCAGGTCCAGGGAGGTGATCCTCCCCCTCTATGCGGCACTGGTCAGGCCGCAGCTGGAGTACTGCGTCCAGTTCTGGGCACCACACTTCAAGAGGGACGTGGACGATATGGAAAGAGTCCAGAGGAGGGCCACTCGTATGATCAGGGGTCAGCAGGGAAGGCCTTATGAGGAGAGGCTATGGGACCTGAACCTGTTTAGCCTCCACAAGAGAAGGTTAAGGGGGGACCTTGTGGCCTGCTACAAACTGGTCAGGGGGGATCAGCAGGTATCGGGAGAGTCCCTGTTTCCCCGTGTGCTGCCAGAAGTGACCAGGAATAACGGTCACAAGCTGGCAGAGGGTAGGTTTAGATTAGATATTAGGAGGCGCTACTTCAAAGTCAGGGCGGCTAGGGCCTGGAACCGGCTTCCAGGGGAAGTGGTGCAGGCTCCTAGCCTGGGGATTTTTAAAAGGAAGTTAGATGAGCACCTTGCCGGGGTCATCTGACCCCGGTGCTCTTTCCTGCCAAGGCAGGGGGTCGGACTAGATGATCTACCTAGGTCCCTTCCGACTCTAGCTACTATGAAACTATGAGAGAAACAACAGTATTCTTGCGTGTGAATTGGGCAGCTGCATATAATAATGAATTTGGTCATGCCTGCCTCCCCAACCCCCACCCTCCAGTCTACCATGCACAGAACATTTGTGGCACAGGTTGGCTACCCCAAATAACTAATGAACAAGTTTAACTTTTTTCAAAATAATAAAGTGAAAAAACAAACAAGGATTGTAGGATTGAGTAGAAGACAAGGGTAGAAAGAGATGTCACTCTTTGTTGCCTTTTTGCTGCCATAAAAAAAATTGACAGTGTACAAAGGTCAAGCAAGCAGACATCCATACCCACTGTCACATCACAAACTATGGCTGTGATGAAGGCGATATCAAATTCAGCTGCTATTTAGTGGCATTTACTTTATGACAGGAAAGCACTGGCTGCCTGGAGCTGCCTATGATTTACAGCCACTCCTGGTGGGGGTGTGCCTCAGTAAGCAGGGAAACATCAAATATCTCAGGGGCATGTCTCAGTAAGTGGGGAAAGCCACGTGAGTGCTCCCAGGGTTTAAGTGGTCCAGTCTTGCATGGGAATGTCTAGGGGGTGCAGAACCAGGCCCCTCTATCCCTCAGAGAACGTGTCACCTGTTGTCCTGCAATATCAATGGGCAAGACAGTGGGTCATGTGTGTTTTGCCTAATGAAGCTGATCAGCTGTGTAGGGACACATCTAGGCATGCATTCCAGCATAGCCCATCTGCTTCATTCAGCAACATCTATTTCAACCCTAAGTCTGCCTGAAAGGCTCTAAAGTTATCTGGGTAGGGCTTATAAAAAGAACTTATCCTGAAAAGCACGTAAACTTAAATTTTCCATACACTTCTCTCTTGTGAAAGAATAGAGAGGACACCCCTAATATAAAATTCCCCTAAAAAAAAAAAAAAAAGCCTCAAGTACTTATGTCCAACTATAGCCTGTTGGATCAGGAGGTAATGAAAATTACAGTTTTAATGTAAATAACTTTGTTTGTACTCCAGATTTTAATTTTCAACATCTAAAAATTATGCTAAGAGGGGCACCTCTTATCCTATGCATCTGATCTGATGCAGCATAATCTGGAACACCAAGCTTTGAGTAGAATATTGTTCACTCTTAGTCATTTACATTGAACAAACAATTTAAATGTTAATATGAAAGCAGAAATTGGGGGCTTTTATACATAGACAAAAATATAACATGCATTACCCCTTTTACAACATTGGCCAGCTTATTTCAGAAGAGCTTCCTCTGCCTGGATTACTGCTAATGCCCCACAGTTTTGTTACCAATTTCAATTGGAATGATATTCATTATGGAAGTGCTTTATTTTCTCAGTTTCAACAGGCATGAAATCTTCAGTGAAAAAGCTCCTTCAGTTCTATTTCTACTTCCATTTCCTGAAGCATCTTCACCAGCATCCTGGGTCACAAAACCTGTCTTTAGTCTTAACATTTTCACCATTCAGGGATTAACTCATCTCTTTCTATATCAGTCTCTTCACTTATTTTGTCCTTTTGACTCTTTCATGATTGTTGCTTCGTTAACATTAGTGAGAGACCTTTTTGTATTATAGAAAAATATACGTCAGAAATAAAAGGCCAGCTGGTCAGCTGATGGGGTGTCATCATAGAATCATAGAAGTAGGGTCAGAAGGGACCTTGTAGATCTTCAAGTCTGACCCTCTGCCTGGGCAGGAGAAAAACTGGGCTCAAATAACTCTAGCCAGGTAGGCATCAAGCCTCTTTTTAGAGACCCCCAGGGTAGGAGCCAGCACCACTTCCCTAGGAAGTTGGTTCCAGATCCTAGCTGCTCTAACTGTGAAGAACTTCTTGTGGATGTCTAAACAAAACCTACTCTCCAACAACTTGTGGCCATTATTTCTTGTTATGCTAGGGGGTGCTAGGGGAAACAAGGTCACTCTCAAACCCTTCTGGCCCCCCCCAGTGAGTTTATAGACTGTCACCAGGTCCCCCCTCAACCTTCTCTTGTGAAGGCTGAACAGGTTCAGGTCCCGCAGTCTCTCATTGTAGAGTCTGCCCTGTTGTCCCTGGAGCATGTGGGTGGCCCTCCTCTGGACACTCTCAATGTTGTCCACATCTCTCCTGAAGTTGGGCACACAGAACTGGATACAGTACTCCAGCTGTGGCCTGAAAAGTGTTGTGTAGAGGGGGAGGATCACCTCCTTGGCCCTATTTGAGATGTGCCTGTGGATGCATGACAAGATCCAGTTAGCCCTGTCAATTGTGACCTTGCATTGTTGGCCCATGTTCATCTTGGAGTCCGTAATGACTCCAAGATCCCTTTCTGCCTCCATGCTCTCAAGAAGGGAGTTTCCCCATCTTATAAGTGTGCCGCTGGTTACTACTGCCTAACTGCAGCACCCTGCTCTTGTCAGTATTGAAACACATCCTGTTTATGTTAGCCCACCCCTATAACCTATCCAGGTCTTGCTGCAGTCTTTCCCTCCCTACTAGCATGCTCACTTCACCCCAAATTTTGGTATTATCAGCAAAATTTAACAGGTTGCTTTTCACCCCATCGTCCAAACCACTGATAAAGAAATTGAACAGCATGGGCCCAAGGACCGAGCCCTGGGTGACCCTGCTGCTCACTTCTCCCCAGTGGGAATATGACCCATCCACCACCACCCTCTGACTACCACCCTTCAGCCAACCTGCAATCCATCTGAATGTGTAGGCATCAATGCCATAGTCGCCTAGTTTTTTAATCAGGATGGGGTGGGAGACCATGTCAAAGGTCTTGCTGAAGTCTAGAAAGACCACGTCCACGGAGACACCTGCGTCTAATGCTTTTGTGACCTGATCATAAAAGGCAATCAGGTTGGTCTGACATGACCTGCCCCTAATGAAACCATGCTGCTTGCCCTTCAGCATCATCCCTGAAGCCGGCCCATCACAGATGTGCTCCTTGATGATCTTCTCAAAGAACTTCCCTAGGATTGAGGTAAGACTGATGGGCCTATAGTTGCCCGGGTCCTCTCTCTTTCCTTTTTTAAAGATTGGGACAATGTTGGCCATCTTCCAATCATCTGGCACCTGGCCCGAGCACCACGGGTGCTCATAAAGCCATGCCAAGGGCCCTGCAATAACCCCTGCTAGCTCCCTCAACAGCCTGGGGTGAAGAGCATCTGGACCCGCTGATTTGAACATGTCCAGCCCCTCCAGAAGCTCTAACCTGATCCTCCCCAACCTGAGATCTGGAGGCATTCCCCTCATCCGTCTTGCATCAAGGTGGGGAAGTCCCGGTCCCTGCTTAAGAAAATGGAGGTGAGGAATTGGTTAAAGGGGTCTGCTTTCTCCTCTGGCACAACCACCAGATTGCCCATCATATCATGCAGGGGCCTCACGTTTCCCGGTGCTTTCTCCATCCTCCCTATGTATTTGAAAAAAAACTTTTATTATCTTTGATCTTGGATGCTAGTCCTAGCTCTATGTCTGCCTTAGCTTTCCTGACAGCCCCCCCTACAGGCCTGAACAGAGGAGGTATACTCCTCTTTAGAGATAGCACCCCCCTTCCACCGGGTGGGGAAAAAAAAAAAAAAATCAAGATATGGCAGGTGATGGAAGGGAAATCTGTTTCTAGCAGAAAAGTAAATGTGTAACCCATCTATAACTTTTTGCAATGCAGACAGCCTGTCATAATTTTAATATCTTTGGTCTGCAAAATGACCTTCACTTCTATCTGTTCCTTTGCTTTCCTGACACTCCAGTGATGTCATGCAGACAGCTCTCCATGCTTTGTGACCCAACATTTAACTTAACCATCTTTGTGGCAAGTGCCCTGATCCTGTTGTTTCAGAAGCCATAACCAGTACAGATAAAGCACTACAAAAAGGAGGAGGAAGAAAAAAAAAATCTTTATTTCTATTTGACAGCATAAGACTTCATCTACATTATGGTTATTTGGACCAGAAAGGCATCCATTTAACCCCAATCATAGTACAAATAACATTCAAGCAACATGTAAAACTATATTTTCAGAGATTCCAAGTATTGGCAGTGCTAACTGACTTCAACTGGAGTTGCAGGTGCTAAGGCTAAAAAAATAGACATGTGGGAAGTCATGCTTTTCAGTTGCTATCAGAATTAAATTGTTTATCTGACACATGGAAAATTGACCAACAACTTTTTTGTTGAATATTAAAGGTTCAAATTTTAATCATCAGTTGTACATATTTAAAGAATCTATTTTGCATTTCTATTGACCCCTACCTTTGAGGAGCTCTCCATGCCTTACCAACTTTGCATGAATTAACCCCTACAAAGCAATGCAGTAAAATGCCTAATTAGGCAAAAAAAAATATTTGGGCACACATAATTTGGTCCTCAAATCCATTTTTCTATTTTTAGCAAATAGAGAGAAAATCGGGCATTTATCCAAAGCTAGAAAGCCAAAAGCAGTTCTTCAGTCTAACCCAAAGACAATGACCAAGAAATAGCATTCTCTGCCCCAGTACAGATAAGCCATTAGTAGACTTTTCTTCCAAAAGGTTTGAGGAAATAAGTCGTCTTTGGGATATGAGGAAAAGGCCAAGAAATCTGGGTTATTTCAGAACAGGGGAAGGGAATAGATTTTAAGTTCAAGAGCTCCTCATGGAAGTTATTCTATTGAGCATCTTCTCTTCCATACAAAAGGAGCACAGTTTAAATAGCTCTGTAAAGTCACAACTGTAGCCATAGCATGAGCTCTTGAACAGGCATATCCAAAGCCTACTATGCATGGCAAAAAAAAAAAAAAAAAAAATCACACGCTTTGAACACCTACACATTAACAGGCAGCTGGTGCACTCCGGGAATATCCCACTTGGATATACCACTTAATAGGCTGCTACATTCTTCTCCAACTCCATTTTCTGAGTGGATTAAATTGGAATGGTCTAGTTTCAAAGTGAAGAGAGAAATGATCAAGATAAGAGTTTCCTTGGAACAGATGTGGTTATGAAGATGGAAGAAAGTGTTACTGGATGCTGTTGGTATGATCATTTAGCAACATCCATTGTCTAGTAGTATTCCTAGCACTCTAGTGACAAATGGCAAAAAGACCTTCTCAGTAACCACTAGGAAAATACAATCTTGCCTCTGTTTCTTTTGGTTCTGGCCCCTTATGTACCAGAACATCTAGATTTAGATTGCTGTCTGCCACTGAACCTTATTTGAACAAACAATGACCAAATTCCAGTTAAATTAGAAATCCACAGCCTTCACCGGGCATGAAAAAGGTAGGCCATTTTGACTTGGGTCCCCAAATTTAAATATTTCAGTTTTGAGTAAACCGTGTAGAATTTCATAATGGCCCTTGTACAAACTTAAAAGTAGAACCCACAACTTTTGGCTGAAATCTGAACTTTGTTTATAGCAGTTTGTTTCTCCATGCATCTTTAAAAAAAAGATTAAACATATTGTCATTTCATATATTATAACAATTTTACACTATGACAGACATTTTATAGTTGTAACATCACCACATCTCTTGAGATCCAGAGATTTAGTGTACTGACTCTTTACCTCTCCTGCAACAGAGAGTGGTTCATTCTTTTCCAGAGAGAAAGACTTATAGCTTCTGCTGGACTATAACTCATGGAGTTCCAAGACCCTTGGGATCAAGAAGGATTACTCATATAGAGGATAATTTTGCCTTTATTATTAGCATGTGGCTATTGGTAAACCACTGTTACAATTTAACTGCAAATTTATTGATTTAGGCTAACTTTGCAAGCGTTTCATTGTCAAGTAGGCACTCCCAAGACAAATTGGAAATAAAGAATAATATAATGAAATCGGAGACACCGATAAAGACTTTTTTGGCCAGTACTGATGGCCAATTATTAACAAGCCAGAATGGCTGATACTGAACCAATTGCCAATGTGCAGCCTGGCAGCAGTGTCTGGCTCATAAGTCTGTGGGGGAGAAGGGGTGTGTGTGTGGGGGGGACAGATAAAGGCCCTCCATGGTCAGGGAGGGAATAGAGCAGGGGCTGGGGTAGGCACTGCCCAGTTGGGGTGGGCTGAGCTGCAGGATGGAGGTGGGTGGCTTGTCTTGGGAATGTGGGAGGGAGGTGGGAAGGGGAGTTGTTCCCACCACTGTGCACACCTCTGGGGGAGGCATGTGCCCCCTGGATTTGTGTGAGGAGCAAGGGTGGGGACTCCTGCTGGGGGTGGGGGCTGTGCCACCCTCTTCCCATAAGAGGGGCTGAGCTGGTGCTGCGCTCAAGACAGGCATAGGTAGGTAGGGTGGGCAATGGTGGCTCTGTTAAGGGAGCTATGGGTGGGGAGGAAGCATGGTAAATTTCTGGGGTGGCTGTAGCCCCCCCTGAGCACACCACCACCTACCCCTCCCCTGCCCACCCTGAATGCAGCCCCAGCCCAGTCCCATTGCCAGGAAAAAAAGTTAGTGTAGCCCCCAGCCTGCAGCAGGCAGCCTGTCCCTGCCCCATGCACAAATCCAGGTGGCACATGCCCCCCCATGCCTGCCCTGGAGGTGTGAGCAGTGGCAGGAGCCACCCCTCCTTCTCACACCCCCTGGATGAGCTGCCCATGGCTCCATCCCTCATCCAGCCCTAGATGGGCAGTGCATGCCCCTGCTCCCACCTCACTCCCTCCCTCACTGTGGGAGACTTGATCTGCTCCCCCACACCCCTTCCTCTGAACAGAGTTCCTGGCCAGGTGCTGCTCTACAAAGCTGCCGGGTTGCATTCCTGGCCACGTGCATGCGCACAACATTTAAATCGGTAACATAATCCACCACATTGGCCATAAAAGCCAATTACTGATAAAGTCAATGTCAATTTTCCTTTCATCAGTGATGATAATATATGGACTGATAACAGTGCACCTCTATAATTAAACTGTGAAGCTGTGTTACAATAGCTGTAAAGGTAAAATCCTCTCAATGAACTGTACCAGGAATGCAGAAAGGGAGTTGAAACTTAATGGACTTTGTCAGAGAATCTCTATGGTCATAAATAATATGGCTTGATACAGCACAGGTAAGGAACTTTAAAGTTACTGAATGTTGCTGTAAGAATACAACTTCAAAGCTGTAAAGACATTCCCACCAATAGATATGGGGTTACTTTACAGAAGTAGAAAGTAGAAGAAAGAGGATATGCGGGGAGGTGAAAGGGACCAAAACACCTGGTTTAGTGCCCAGGTGGTGTGGATCAGTGTAGTCCCATGACCTCTGATGGAAATAAATGTTTTGCACCAGCTAAAGTTACCTGTAATTAAGAACCATTGTTCAAAAATATTTTCAAGTATTCACTGAAATTCCAACGTAGATAAATCTGTGAAATAACATGCTTCTGTTTCCTTCCGTTCGGTTTAAGCACCTGGACATACAACATGCTAACACTGGTATAATTCACATTGGTTGTGAAAGTAAGCGACACTGGTGTCAGGAGTGGACTGACAGCCAGTCCTTTCAGGGTAGCTGCTACAGTAGGTACTAGTTCTTGAGAAAGTCCTCAAGGCCAACTTGAAAAAAAAAAATGCAACATCAACATCAGCACATGGGAGCCTATCACCCAGGACTACCCCAAAATAGAGAAAGTTTGCTGCAAGGATCTCAGTACTTTGAAACCTTACAATGACAACAGGAGACAGAAAAGCTGAAGCAGTAGAAACAGCAAGTTGTGGACTGAATCAAGAATCCAGAGCCATCTCTCCCACAGAGAAACATGTGCCCGAGTAGCAACAGTCTGTTCACCCTGGATCAGCCTCAGCAGCAATTTTTGGACCCACAGATAAGACAACCATGGAAGACAATCATCATCCACTGCAAGGGATTTTTCAAAGAAGAAGGTACTGGCATAAGTTCTCATCCATAGGTGGTAGGGGATGTGTTATCCTTTCTGTCCTGAACAATTGGGTATCTCAGGGCAGAAATGGATATAAAAAGGCATAATTTCCAGCAGTGCAGTTTTCCTGTTGATTCTGTTAAAGGTAACTCTATAACAGATTTTAGTAATTTACACTGAACTAGAGCTATATAGTTTGTGGGTCTGCTCCTTTTCTACACCAGTACGAGTGCTGGTTACATCCATGTAAACTTGTCACGTGTTTATCCTAAAGCCCCTATAAAAACTATTTAAATAATTGTATTCGTTTTAAAAGAACTAGACAAAGATAGTATCCTGCCATTTCAAACCAAATGCCTAAAAAGATGATGCTTACTTCAATGTGACAAACCTTACATCAAACTTAGTCATGTCTTGTACAGATTACATGCATGTACAATTATTACAAGTCCTCAGCCAAGTTGTGCTGCTGCTTTCCTCAGTCCCCATAAACTAAATTGTTTAATTGCTTATTGTTTGGGCTTTAGCAAAACACTTAAAATAGCCTTGAAAATTTTACATCTCCATTTTTCAGAGATTAGCAACCCTTCTTGATGAGAGAGAGCAAATATTGTTACATTTTTCTTCATCAGCCATTCAACACAAAGGGCAGGCAAACAGATTTTGTACCTGGACTGATGGAATTTCATAGCTATTTTAAGAGGCTGATCTAAGTCAGTGCATACCATCTACTTCCTTCTGAACCACATGCACCTCTGACCCCAAAATGGCACACTTCGCAACTGCATAATGTTCTGGGGGGGGGGGTGTTTTCCAGTAGAACACACCTCTAAGGTCAGGAAGTTCTTTTGTAAGAGTCCAACTGAATCTTGCAAGAGCTCTGCTCAAAATCCTAAATGTCAAACTGTCTGCTCAAATAAAATACCTTTTGCTGGTTCACCTTGAAAGTTTTGCTACAGTTCACTAGATTCCAATGAACAAGGAGACTAGTTTCAAGGAGTTTGTCACAACTTCAGGCTGAAAGTTTCATAATGATCCTGGTCAGTTTCACACATTTAAACTCTTAAGCGCCATTGGGCTCATGTAGGACATGCAATGGTGTTTCTACTGAAGACCATGGCACATACATGACAGTCTTCAGTTGAGTTCAGTGAAAATATAATCCAGTCAATGAAGCAAGGGGAAGCGAAGGAAGTGAAGCAGCTCAGAAACTTTGGGCTCCTTTTAGTTCACAAAAAATACTTCCCATCCCTTACCTCCTTGACTGTAGATGCTTTATCTATACATACTCAGTTTTAACCAGAACACTTTTAGTCAGAACACTAAAGAGTTTCAGACAGTTTGCTTTAACCTTTATGGAAATATTGATCTTAGGGAATTTACCTCTATTTTATCAATCAGTTAAAAATCTGTAGAAGTGACAGTGCCTACTTTCTCTACTTATTCATCATAAATATGTTTTATGATGGTGATGTTTAAAGACATTAAGAAATTTAGATGCATAATATGGCTGAACCTAAGAAAAACTGGTAGGAGGCAGCACTACGCAATGTGGATTCAGAGCTCAGATTGTGAAAGATGGGGGAGAAGAGGTAGAGGTAGAAGTACATATGTAACAATAAGGAAGCAACCCTAAAGAACACAACTAGCAATCTGTTTCATAGTTTCTAGGGTCGGAAGGGACCTGAGCAGATCATCTAGTCCGACACCCTGCCATGGCAGAAAAGAGTGCTGGGGTCAAACGACCCCAGCAAGATGTGCATCCAACCTCCTCTTAAACACCCCCAGGGTAGGAGCCTGCACCACTTCTCTTGGAAGTTGGTTCCAGACCCTAGCCGCCCTGACCGTGAAGTAGCGCCTCCTGATATCTAACCTAAACCTACCCTCTGCCAGCTTGTGACCGTTATTCTTGGTCACTCCTGGTGGTGCACGGGGGAACAGTGACTCCCCCAATGCCTGCTGATCCTCCCTGACTAGTTTATAAGAGGCCACAAGATCTCCCCTCAGCCTTCTCTTTTGGAGGCTGAACAGGTTCAGGTCCTTTAGCCTCTCCTCGTAGGGCCTGCCCTGCTGCCCCCTGATTATATGAGTGGCCCTCCTCTGGACCCTCTCCATGCTGTCGACATCTCTCTTGAAGTGTGGCGCCCAGAACTGGACGCAGTATTCCAGCTGCGGCCTGACCAGTGCCACATAGAGGGGGAGGATCACCTCCTTGGACCTGCTCGAGATGCATCTGTGGATGCATGACAAGGTGTGGTTGGCCTTCCTAACTGCCTCTCCACATTACCGGCCCGTGTTCATCTTGGAGTCAATGATGACCCCCAGATCTTTTTCCGCCTCCGTGCTGACAAGAGGGAGTTCCCTAACCTGTAGGTTTTAATTAGCTGGTGTGCACATTTTAGTGATGTACATGAAGGACAAATATCAGTGCAGTATCACACATAATCAATAGGTTTAATATTGTTAATAGAAATGGTGTTTGGATCTAGGAAGTTTGTTGGGATCATCCTAGTGATTATTTAGGAGCAGATTTCCCTACAGATAGGGCTTAAAATTTCCTCAGTTCATATCTGATGGTGTCCAGATCCTGTCTTTGAATTCAGGTGTAACAGACATTTAAGGGTTGCTTACCCGATTAGAGGGTGTCCCTGAACAAGGCTTGTCGCTTGGAGACATTGTACCAGGGCAAAGGAAGTTTGTCCCAGTGAGGACCCTGTACTGAGGGCCAAATGAAGCAGTCTTGGAAGAAGGAAAAGAAAATGGAAAAGCCTCAGCCATGGGTTTTAAATCAGAGAGGGGCAGTTAGGGAGAGCTAGCAAATATCCAGCCTCAGGATTGGCTAGGAGGGTTTCTTTAAAAGTGAGGAGTTTTCTCCACCCAGAGAGAGGGAAAGGGGAAGAGAAGGGGTGTGCTGTGGGCCCAACCAGTGCCTCACCCCTGGGAGCCGTGGTGAGCTGCTGATGGGTCAGAGGTGTGCTCACAGCCCCAGGACTGGAGCTGGGGCTTTGGAGAGAGTGGCTGATCCCCTGAGGCAGCTGCCTGAGGAGCACGAGTTTGCTTGTGGGAAGCAAGCCCCCCCAGTTACTCTGTGTGTGTAATTCAAGTCAAGGGTGTGCAGCTGTAGGAACCAGGCCCAGTGCATCCCCATTGGTCAGACAAGGTAAGACTCGAGGAACTAGCCCCAGTTTTTGGTGTGTGCGTGTACCCTACAGGGAGGGCACAGGCTATGGGAGCTCAACACAGTGTGCCCATATGTTCACCTGTGACAGAAATGTATCTGCTTTAGCCTGCAGCCCAAGCAATGCAGCCCACTTCTCATGGGGCTGGACCTTGCACTGACCTTCAGGCTTATTCCCCTTTGGCCCTACTCAGCGTGCCCCTAGGACTGTCCTTCAGGCCTACTCACACTTCAGCCCTACTCTGTGCAGGGTCTTCCAACGCTCTACTTACTACTAGGGCTGTGTAAAGCTTCAGGTGGCGATTCAATTCAGAGGAGATTCAGCCTAATTCGGTGGCCAAATCTCCAAATCCAAATCGAATCAGGGGACCAATTTAAAGGTCCAAATAGATTCAAAGCTCTCCAAATCCTTGGAAAAGATTTGGAGAGCTTTGATGATTCGGGTGGTTCCTGGTGGCTGCAGCACCCCAACCCCTGCCCACTCCCCCTGTCCCTCCCATGCCTGCTTCCACCTCCTCTAGCTCCTACTACTTTAAAAAAAAAAAGCCCCAGTGCTCACCGGGTGCTGCCAGGTGGTGGGGGGTGGTGATCCCTGCTGCCCCCCATTGCCCCATGCTGCATGGGGAAGCTCTGCCATGAGCCCCCCAATCTCTTCTCCCTTAGCCCCCCCACAGTTACTCCGCCCAGGTCAGCTCCAGCTCTTTAAGAAAAAAAGCCAAGAAAACCCCCAGGACTCCCCACTCCTGGTGCAGCCTCAGGGCTTCAGGGGCTTGTGCACTGCTCCCCTGTGGTGTGAGGCAGCAGGGATCTCCCTCCACTGGCAGGAGCAGTGAGTATCAGGATTTTTTCATTTTTTCCTTTTTTTAAAGAGTTGGAGCTGGCCTGTGCAGGGCACCTGTGGGGGCACTGGGGGAGGGTTGTGGGGCTGATGCACATGCATGAAGCGGGGGCAGCAGGGATTGCTCTCCATCCAGTGACCTGGGGCTTGTGTTTTTAAAAAAGTGCCAGGAGCTGGGGCAGCCATTGTCAGGCCTGGCTGATTTGGCGATTCAGCTGAATCGAACTGGGACAGTGATTTGCATCACTGAATCAAATCACTGTCCCCTCAATTGGCCCAATCCAAAGCAAATACTAGCTGCTTTGCACAGGTCTACTCTTTACCCCCTCTGGGGTCTCTGGGATTTCACATCTGTGCTGGGCTCAGGTGGTACTCTGCTTGCCATGCCTGGCCCCACAACAGCCTCCAACTCTCCAAATTACCCACCACATGGCACTACCTGCCTTTCACCAGGGAGGTAACCGGCCTGGCATTTCCTGAGGGCTCCCACACCACTGGGAGCCCCACCAGGCCACCCTTTCCCAGCAGAATGCAGTTTTAGGTCCTACCCAGGACCAAGAGCCTCCTGCAAGAGTTCCATGCTGCTCAGCCAAGTAATGTTTCTACCTCAGCTGGCAACCACAAACTGCAGCCTTTATACACCTAGAATTCCTAAAATGGCTGTCCTCATCCAGCACCTGGTAACTGCCTGCCTCTACCCTTAGAGTGGCAGGCACCTAAAGGTGCCCTGCCACAGTATCCAATAGTTCATATTGTAAACAGAAGCAATTTATTTATTAGTGCTTTAACATCCAGTTATTGTTAATGCTTCTCCTTTAACCTAGATCACACCTGAGAGGTTATCAGTTTGTGAACCCCATAGGCAGCCAAGTGACTATCTCTGTACCACCAGTGCTCCTTTTGTATGATGTATATAGAGTTATCTTGGTAGCAATTTGTAATTTGTATCTGCTTTACTTATAACTTATACTTTATATACTGAAATTGTATTTAATTAAATATTAGCAATAGAACTATTATATTTTGATATAATTATTATATCAGTGGTTGCCAAGGGTTTGTAAGGATAAAAAGGGGCCCCTCCCTGCTGGGAAGCCTTGTTTCGGCTCCTAGGGCAGCCAAGCAAGGCTTACAGTACTGGGTACCAATACTTGGACATGGCACGCGAGTAGCGCTGTGTGCCAGGGTTACATAGGACTACTTTTCTTTCTTAAGTTTTCTAAGCTATTTTTTCACAGCTGGACTGAAATGCACAACTGAAGGGAAAGTAGTCAAGCAATTAGTAGCTTTGGTACAGTTCAAGTGATTGACTTTTAAAAACATATTTTATCATTTGTACCGTTTTAAGCCCTTTGTTTACATTTGTAGATACTAATACCTCACAATTTTATAGAATAAAGAATTGCTAATATTGTTTTCAGAATAAAGGGAGGCTAATGGCACAAATGATTACATGTTATATAGTTAAGGTTTCCCATGTCAAAAATCTATTATCCACATAGGAGTACAAGAGCTGTGTTGGTGATATACAAGCTAGCCATAAAGTGGTCAGGTGCTCAGATAACAGTGATGGGCAACCTTAAAAAACCAATCTCAATACATGCACATGTTGTGGATTCAGGGAGGGAGGAAAAAAAAAAAAAAAAAAGGACCACCTTCCCTCTTGGTCTGACCAGCATAAGGTCTGGCCAGACTCATATTTCCTGTGCATGAAAAGGACAAGCTACTTGTGAGATGCACAAAATGTCCCCAGGAGAGCTAGGGGGAGCAGGAGGTACATGGAATGTATGGCTTAGACCCAACCACTTGCCTCTATTCTAACCAATGGGAAGGGAAGGCAGAGTATCTTGCAGTCTTTAGGCAAGACTAGACAATTCCATTTCTCCTGGAAAATGGAGGCACTTTAATGTTCCCTCCAGCTTCACTGCCTTCCCTATTAAAGCAGCCAAAAGTGCAGCCATTTTATTAGTGAAAAAAGCCTATTTTTCTTGATGAAGACCCATGCCACCTCTCACCCACACAAGATATATTCATACACATGAGCAAGGTCTGACATCAACAGGGACATGACAAGGAGTGTTGGTCCTTACCTGCTATGGAGAAAATTTAGGCTGACAGTCAGTGATCCTAAAACTTGTTGTTTAAATGATTTGTTAAAACAGATAAAAAGCTGCCAAGAAAGGTTGTGGAATACATTTGATGGGCATCCAGAAAAAGCTAGATTTGCTATGCAATTACTAGGGATGGTTCTACAATGCAGGAGTGACTCATTAAAATGCTTCTTCTAAATAATTAATGTAACATATCTACCCTTTATTACTTTGGGACATTGTGCTGTTATATTCCCACACAAAAGTTTAATTGCAATCTGTCTGAATCAGACCAAATGAACCCTTTTTTCTAGGTACAGCATACATGGGGGAAAATGGAGTCTCAATTACTCTTGAAGGGTTTACTGCACAAGCAATCCTACTGAGATTTTGGGCATACAGTAAGTATGAAACACACTCAGTGTCTCCTTTTAGCAGTTCTATTTCTAGATTTCTTAAACATGGCACAGTTTCATACTTCAGCCCAGTGACCCAATCATTTCTAAGCTGTGGCACCAAAAGTTGTAAAAAAAATGAAGTAGCATCTGAACC
Source organism: Crocodylus siamensis (assembly GCF_052110815.1). Taxonomy (NCBI): domain Eukaryota; kingdom Metazoa; phylum Chordata; order Crocodylia; family Crocodylidae; genus Crocodylus; species Crocodylus siamensis. Next base: position 112,303,292 of record NC_143399.1, read on the forward strand.
ACAAAATAAAGAACTAAACATGCGGATACATTTTGATGCTAGATTATATGAATTCAGAAAGATTAACCAGTGAAATGTCAATGCCTATTGGAACGGGGGGGGGGGGTCTTCTCAGGGCCGCTTTCCCTGCAGCCCACCCACCTGTTTCTGGGCTAACTGCCCACCTTCTCATCCACCACGCCTTGTTGGTAATGAGTTCATTGATGCAATTAAGTGGGAAGCTGCCCATTTCCTGCCCTGATGCCAGGGGGCACTATCTGCAGCTCCATTCCTCCCCTACACCACAGCCAAAGCCTTGCATATGGCATCTTGATGTTATCATTATCACCGTCCCCCACACTGGGCCCCAGAATCCTTATAATTGAACTCCATCTGAATTCGTCTCCTCAGGCAATCTATACCACCTTCATACCAGGCAGTATAGCTCCCTGAACTGCTTCCCCTTTGGGTGTGGTCCCCCTGGGAACTTTGGCCACTAGCCCTGGTCCACTATGAAACTATGAAACCTCCAGGCCAGCTGGAACCCCAGGCCTGCAGCTCTGGGCACTCCTCACAGGGGGCCCCTAGCCCTTTGACTCTTCCAGTCCTGGCCCCAGCATTGACCAGTCAGGGGAAGTTCAGACAGGTGTGAGTCTATGGCCTCACTCTTTCTCCATGGGGTCTACCTTCCAGACCCTCTAAGCAAGGGGTAACCCACCTGGTTATGGGGGCTAGGGGTTAAGGCACTCCAACCTGCCTTTCACTGGGGTGGTAACTAGCCTGGCATTTCCTGGGGGCTCCCACACTACTGAGAGCCCCACCAGGCCACCCACTCCTGGCAGGGTGCAGTTTTAGGTCATGCCCAGGACCAGGAGCCTCCTTACATCCCCTACAGGTCCACCCTTACCTTCAGATAGCACCAGCAGCCCTCCAACCAGGCAATGTTGTTGTCTGGCCTCTAGCAAGCAGAACTGCCCTGTTTATATGGTCCACCTCAGATGCAAAATGGCTGCCCTCATCAGGCATCTGGCAGCTGCCAGCTCCAGGCCCTTGAAGTGGCAGACACAAACATAATGCTACAAAATGTTAGCATAGCATAGATTAGGTTATAATCACCCATGTGTGATATGTAGAAAAATATATTCAGCTATCTTCAGATGAATCTTGGTAAAAAGCATGACAAGAGTGAATTGGATTTTCATACCATTGCATGTGATGTTACTACTTAACATTTTACATATGTCCAGTGAATCCTCACTACTGTCACTTTATAATTTAAAGAAAATAAAGAGGGGTAATATTATTTTACCAATACTAGAAGCATGGTATATTGTAAAAAAAAAAGACACACAAGAAAAGATTTCTCAACAAAGAGAAATTTTAATGTCTTAGCTCAGTTAATTTCAACTTGTAATACTAGGGAACACTTCATCTGTTCTTTTGCCTCCATTTGTGTATGATGTTTTCTTTACCAATTAGTGATGCTCTGGGGAGAAATTTCTGTAATGGACAGATAAATCCCTTAGATTTCCATCATAAGCAAAGATATATAACAAAGCATTATGAGGAAAACTGAAGTCCAAAGCTCACATTATGCTGGATAATAACCTGTTGCCACATACTTTGAACTATCTGGCAATTCCAGGGCATGTGTCCAAGAAAATCATTCAATTCACTATCATGCCAGCATGTACAATGATTGCCATAAAAAAAGCCTAAACAGTAACTATCAACATCTATTGGATACCAATGTTGGAGGTACTGGAACTAATCCAGCTCTGGTAGATACTTTATACTGATTTAAATACATTTTTAGTGTATTTAGGTTCAGAAATATATTTTATTAAATGGTTTTTTCAGTCCCATATATTTGCCATTTCCCAAAAGCCTGTTAACCTGATGTCTTCTTGTTGCCTAATGGCACTGGATGCAGGTGGAATGGGCAGAGAGATGGCAGCAAAGTCTGCACTTAGATTATATGATATAGGCTACTATTTTCAGTTTATGGAATTTCAACCAAGGGCCTTCTTACACATTAATTTTAGGCAGCTCCTGGAGCTATTAAAAGCTTAAACTAATTCTAAGCACACTTTAGGTGGGTACAGTTTATGTTAAACTATGGCAGGTTTATCTCAGATCTGAGTTACCCAGCTCATGTCCCATTAATATACGGAGATGAGCAACTCAAGTTGCAGTCCTCCAGCATCCTAGGATTCAGTGTCCCCTCCCCAGCCCTCTCACTGTGGACAAACTCTCCACCCCCTGAACTCCACTGCCCAGGCAGTTCTGGCACCAAACCAACTCCCCCCTTCCCCCAGGGTTGTGACTTCCCACTTCCAGGGGTACAATCCTGTACCTGAAGACAGCCTGAAGAGAACAAGCCAGGTAGCCAGATAACAGGGCATGAATGGGTCTGGGAGTGGGGTCTATAAGGGGGGGGGAAAGGTAGAGGAGCCACCCTGGGAAGCATGACTAGCACCCCAGTCCCAACTTATTAAAACACAAGACCTTCTTTAATAAACTTCCTCTTTCTTTTCAACCCCTTTTTTTTACTTCTCTTTATCTTTCAGTGGCAGATTTACTTCATTTGATCACACTTTCCCTTACCCCCATTTTCTTTCTACCTCGCATTTAATTATCCACCCCCCTCCTATTAATTCTCCACCTCCCAGTTTCATGTTCATGTTTACACCTTACCCACCTAGAGCAGAGATAGAAGTCTCTCCTGGCTCACTAGCCCTATGGTATCACCTCACAGCTATAGCTCCTAGTCAGGCCCCTGTTCACCAGCTCTCTAGTGGCAAGTCACACCTGTGTGGGTAAGGGACAGTCAGAGACGATTTTTAGCCTTAAGGGAGATGTACAGACAATCAAAAAGCCCAATGCTGAATCAATTCAATCTTTGCAGGTTAGTCTGTGTAGATTGAACTGATAAGCAAGTGAACAGACATTCACTTTTGATTCCAGCAATACAGCCACATGCCTGCAGTGGCTCAGGCCAGAAGGGGTGGGGGAAAGGGGAGGCTTCCAGATCATGCTTCCCAGCTTGGGGCAGGGCTAGCACACCCAATCTGAAAGGTTGGGCTTGCAGGAGAGGTGCAAAGCATCCAGGGATGCTGGGGGACTGTGTGTTAACTTTAATCTGGAGGGGATCTGGGATAGAAGTTCAATAAACTGATTTAACCTAAATCAGTAAAGTCTGATTTATCCAGGTTTATCTTAAACAAGTTTTGGCTATTTTGAAAGTGGTTTATGTGCACTGAACTTCTGTTGTGTTACAGATTTGAATTGGTTTCTGATCACTTAAGGCATTTTTACATGTGCTCCTAGATGTGGTGCTGGGCGCTTTAATTAGTGAGCCACACTAATTAAAAGTACCTTTGCATCACATGTATCAGCAAAGCCATGTGCCCCCACACTGAAAAATGTCACCAGGGAGCTTTTATTTATTTAGCTCATCAGATGTGTTTTATTTCAAGGCACACCACTGCCATTTTGTCAGAGTGGAAACACCCGGTGATGCTGATACACATGACTGCCAGAGCGCATCAATTTCTGTGCACCAGCAGGCTCAATTAATCGAGTCTAGTCTAACATGCTGCATTTCCAGTGCATTGCAGTAGGCTCCCCACTATACTTGCAAGAAAAAAAGGGAAAAAGAAATAAATGGACAAGCTCAGTTCAGCATATCTCCTTTTATAGCAACTGAAAAATCTTGTGTCACACAATTACACAAAGTTGCAATGTATCAAAGATAAATTATACTGTGTAAGGAAAGATGCAGCTTATTCAGAACACCACATCCAAAATGTGCTTCTTGCAGAAAACAGATCTGATGCCAAATCTAACTGATTGATACTTAATAATAACCAATATAAAATGCTCAGCAAATACTAATGACAAATTACACTCATTTTTCTACTACAACTTGGTATTGGAATTGAAAACTGAAAGCTCAAAGACATTTCTAAAACAAGTTTTAATATTTCAACTTGGGAACGTACAAGCTTAAAATAAAATCTAAATCTTTGCACTATCAGGGAGTATGCTGCAGAGGTAATCAGAGCAGGTGTTTTCAGTATACTTAGGGAACCTTTTCTGTGGGTAACACTGCTGAGCCAAGCTCCTCCTACAGGCTTTGCAATTGCAGATAAATTTGTCAGGCTGACTGCATTCTGTTTCTACTAGTGTACGGGGTCAGTCAAGAAGGGTGTATGGAGTTTTAGCAGAAAAAAAGATAGCTCCTTCTCCAAAAATTTTGAATTTACTTGACAGCCTCTCATAATCTTTTCCATGCAGCTACACATGTATGTACTACTGTATACAAGCAAATTTGCTTTACAGGTAGCTGAATGTACCATATTTACTCACATACCATATGTAACCTTTCCTCAAAAATTAGATGTCCTAAACTGGGAGGTGAGAGGGGATGTCTTAAGTGTAGAATCTGATTTTTTCTGCCCTGAATAGAAACATAGAGATCCTGTAAGATGGCTGCTGCTCTTCCCTCCAGCTGCATGGAGGGAGGGGGCAAGTCTAACGGGGCAGATCTGGGGCAGAGATGGGGTACAATTATGCAGTTATACTCTGCTTTTCAGAATCTTAGATCTACTCATAGAGTCCAGTTTTGAACAACAGCTAATTTCAGTTTTTGGCTGAGTAGCCAAGACCTGCTGACAATTCAGCTGTGAAATGGTTAAAACTAGCTTTTGCCTTAGTAGCAAAGAGAGGATGAGTGAGCTGAAGAATTGGACTCTGTCCCTTCTCTATGCAGTCAATTGCAGACCAAACAGTTCTTTGGAAAATGTCTTTCTTCATTCAGCCTTCCCCCAAATATGGTGTGCATTTTTTTGGGAGTGTATGGTATGAGAGAAATTATAGTATTTTTTTTTCTTTGGATCTTGTTTTGCTACCTCCAATCTCCAGGTTCATCTGTACACCATGGTTGACTTTTGCCCATTGAATAGCAACATTCGCCTCAAAATAGGATGAACTAAATAGCTAAGGCTTCAAACGTACTGCATTTCTTCACTGTCTTAGACCTGACAAGGCTATACCTATCTGAAGTGCTTCTGCTGTCCAGAGTTTCTGATTTTGCCTAACAAGTTGTTGCACAAACAACTAGTATTACTATGCTGACTTGGCCACAGCTTTCAAGCAAGTCTGCTTCTCAATGATTTTGTCAACAAAAGCCATGCTTTTTAAAATATTCTGTCAGTAAAAGAACCAGAGGGTCAGCATCAAGATCCTCAGAGTAGAAGATAGCTAGAGCCACTTTTCCATTAAGCAAGTTGCAAATAGAGTCTTGACAATCTCAAACAGCTGGGCACCAGCCAGGCCTCACTTGCTTTTATAATAAGTCAGCATGCAGAACATGAAAGAAGAGCATTTTAACTGACTGCTTCCTGTCCTTGCAGTGACAGTATATTGATATTGCCCTTGTCCCCCAGATGTATCTGTGGCAAGTTAGGGTGTTTTTGATGTTTTGGGCATTGTGCCTGGTCGTCCCATGAGAGGGATATTCATGCGGTTGGTTGGAATAAGTTAGGCCTGTAGTGCTCACAGTTTTGGATGAATGGCACCAAGATTGGGCTCCAGACCTCTGCCTGGCTCAGATTGGGCTCTATGGGCCCCACACCACCTCTGCTCAACTGGAATCTGGCTTTAGAGGGCCTGTGCCACCTTTGCCTGATGGGGGCCCTGTGCCACTTCTGCTCGGTCCCTGTGGACCAGGATCAGGCCCCACACTGCCCTGCATGCCCAATCTATTGTTCAGGGTCTTGGGTCACAGTGCTACCCCCCAAATCCATGGGGAGCTCCACAGGCCAGATGAAATGATGCCAGGGGGCCTATCCTGGCCTGCAAGCTGGGGGTCAAGTACCCCTGATCTAGGTTTAGACTGGGATGATGCTGCCTTGAGTAAGAAGTTGGACTAGATGACCTCCTGAGGTCCCTTCCAACCCTATTTTTACATGATTCCATGAAAGAAAAACTGACCAACCTCTAGTTATCTGTGGCTAATTTTACCACGGAGGTGCTCTCGATGCAGAACATGCAAAGCTTCCTAAAGCTGTAACCATTACAGTCATGAAAACCCTTTTATGTCAGATCCGTTCTCAGAATGCCATGAGCATGATATCTTTGGCCATCTGCCATTTTTCAACCATGCCCAGAAATGCCTACTAAACAGTGTTTCCATGTGATGCTTTTGACAACACACACAAAACAGCATAAAAGCAGAAGCCTGGTGAATTCAACCTGCTGTCTGACTTCTTCTGAATTTTAGGTGTCCATTTGCGTGGCCTACCAAAGTTTGCCTCAAATGGCAGTATATAAGCATCCAACATCTATTCTTTTTGGAAATGCTATCCATGTTTAAAAGATTTGGAATTGCTAGCAGTAGGTTCAGATACAAAACAACCAAATAAGGAAGTTGAAGAAGAGAAGGACACTACATGTTCTTTTAAGGTCTTTAAAATGCATCTACCCAGCAAATTACTATTATTATTATTATTTTACCCTTGAAAACACTGTGAAAAAATAGCTATAGAGAGATGGAAAGTAGGAGAAAGATAAGGTTTGAAGAGCATACCTTATCTAATCATACCTTACCTCCTGGAGGGCATATCTCCAAACCTTCGAAATCTTTGAAAAGGTTTGGAATTTTGTAAATGCTAATATTACTAAATTTTCTTTTAGAAATAATGACAAAGGCAAGGATTTCTTAGGATGCTATCTTTTAATGGATCAGCCATACACAGTGATTTTTATTTTTGCCAGGGGGCAGCTAAGGTGATGGATATGTGGAAAGGTTTATGCATTTCAGGTGACAGCCCTCTTCCTGAGGGGTCCAGGGCCCTCAGGCCCCCACATACTTGGCTCCCCTGGGACCAGCTGTGTAGCTGGGATAAAGTTAGACAAGTTTTTGAATGTAAGACACTCTTCCTCAGGTCTCCATAGGCAATTCCACAAGGTGTCCATTCTGCAAGATCATCTGAGATACCTCAGGCTTTTTACTTATACCTTTATAGCTTTCATTAATTACCTGTGGTCAATAGTATAAAGCACAGACAACTAATTGTTAGAATGCTTAGTATAGTAGCAAAACAAGCAACAAGACTTGGATTCCTTACAACTGTCATTGCTCATCTGCTACAGTACTAGCTTATGCTACCGCCAACCTAAAAATAGTCCCTGTGCATTCCCCCAACACAAGATGTAATTTATCTGCTTTCAGATTGATGTCAACTTGGAGTCCAAAGACAATCATTTTAAATTCAGCATCACATATACAAGGTAGCATTTCACATTCTGCAATATAAATCTTGAACAATTTTTACCCTGCCATAGCTTTCATAGATAACTTGCTGCTTTTGCTGTACACAGGACATAAACTGGGTGGAATATGTGTGTGTATGCATTTTCTTCATTAGTTCATCTTAATTTACCAGGGACAACAGTGATTGGTGCTAGGAAATAGAATCAGGCACACATCAGTTGATTTTAGTCTTGGAAAATATGTAATGGGTATCTTATTGGGTTTTTTAATTAAGCTGAAAGAGTTAAAGTCCAAAGCTCAAATGTTATGGTCAGACGCACACACTTCCTGTGTGCATCTGTGTGCATGGATACAGAGGACAAAAGAAACTGGCTGTAATATTTTATTTAATCCAAAATATTTCTTCATAAATATTGATTTTCTCTTTGAGATAACAGAAGAAATGAAACCTGTGATTTGGTATTGACCTTAAATGAAGATGAACACATTATAAGCTATATGTCGTTTTTCATATAAAAATAATTTAATCTAAACAAATTTATATTAAATTCTACTTTAGTAGCTTTTAGAAGCAAATATAAATATGTGTGCATGAATCAAAGTCAAATTAACAATATTAAATTGACCAGCATATTCAGATGGGTATTCAGTCTCTTATGTGCATCTTTGAAGAGCGATGAAGCAAACTTAGTGGTAAGAAATACAGAATATTTAAGGTCCTCCCCCACAATGTGACCATTAGCCCTCACTTGCTGAGAGTTTACTGCATGAATAAATGCAGAATAAAAATAAACTCAACCCAAATGAGTACAAGAAACACAAGAAAATGTAGCAAATTCCTATGTCTACAGATGCCACTGTGACTGTAGGGAGTTGGGGCAGTTAAAGAATTGTTAGACTTAAAAGGAAGTGTTTCTTTCATGCAGTATTTTATTATACTTAAAAAAGAAAGACAGAAAAACACTACAGTGTCCTCTACAGAGAGAAATATCAGCTGTGATTTTTTTTTTATAAAATTCAAACAGGAAGCCAATTTTTTTTCCTTGATCTCCTTGATCCATACACACAACTCCTTTTGATGCTGTTAAATGACTAGTTATAATTTAAGACAGACGCCAATTACAGGGAGCACCACTGAAATGTAAATATTATTTTATTTTAATGGAAAGAATGAGCTCTTTGATCTATAAATGTAACCATGGGAAATATACTTTTCATAGCTTCATTCCTGTTCCAAGGAACTTCACTGGTGAAGGTCAAGAGTGTGGAGCAAAAGCGACAAATAACTTGTCAATGGCTACTAAACTGTACTAAAGAGGAAGTACCTTGGGGGCTAGAAGGTCTGATGGTAGTCCTCAACTGTAAAGAGAGAACATAGGAATGTAGACCCTGGTTCATCTCCTAGTTTTCTCTCAGATCTACTGCGTGACCTTGAATAAATCACTTTCTTTTACCTTCTTTCTCAGTTCTCATTCTGTAAAACAGGGCAATACTTCCCTAGCACATTGTGGCACTGAAAAGATAAAAATCCACAAATAATTGTGAGATGCTTAGGTTCAATAATGCTGAGTCTTAGATACACAGTGAGAAATCATTATGAGGCATAGTTCCAAAAACTAAGTTAATTAAGAAGCCAGTAGCAATCACTTTAGCCCAAGGGACACAAGAAGGGAATAGAAGTTAAATGCTCATGAGTGAATTAGAGACCCCCCAAATGGGAACTGCAACTGCTGAAGAACCTCTAATATGTTTAAGATGTGTTAAGTTCACATTAAAACATGAGAGAAAGAAAATACTTTGGAGCTCAAACTCTCTAATGGAAAGTGTTAATTTTCTCATTTAAATTTTTACTATTCTCTGTAGTAGTTAAATAGGAGAGGCAAGGGCTGTTTGCCATTAATATCGGGTTCTTTGAAATGTGTCCCCTCCTACATGCCAATATACAAGTAGGGTATTTTAGGAGGTATTCTGAGCTGTGTGTTCTGGCAGAGATGTATAAAATATGTACTAAAATATGACAGTAAGGGTGACTGCTTACAAATAACTAAAACCCCTCTTGAAAAGTGAGTGGTTGAAATAGTACTGGCCAGCTATAAACTTCAATATAGCCAAGCAGACTCACAACTTCAAAGAGCAGCTGTTGCACTGGACGCCATTAGGGAGAGAAAAGCACTGCTGCAAGTTTAATAAAACATCCTGGAAAAGCTATGGGACCTTCCAATATGGTTGTTTTATGTGTGATATATGACTAGTTTCATTCAATGACAAGCTCTATAATGCCTGAACACTTTCCTGGTTCTACTTATGTCCTTTCCAACTTACCATTGTTCAGGAAGAAGGGGTAGAGCTAGATGAAGAGGCTGGGTCAAAGCCAGGCTTCAGCTTTAATTAACTCATCAGCCTCTACTCAGAATTTAAAAAGATGAAAAAAAGAATAGTACATTAATTAGAGTTACAAGGAAATACTGAGAGGCAAGGATATCTGGTGGGTGATATCTTTTACTGAACCAACTGCATGGTTGGGATAAAGTTATATAAGCATCAGAATACAAGGCATTCTTCATGAGGTCTGAAGAGAGAAGCATGGACAGCGATGATTAAGAACAGGAGCTGTGAAGTTGGAGAGAAGAAATTCCCAGAGGCATCACACAAACAATTAGAAGAAGAAAAGAGACTCGATTCCTGGGAGATTGAGACATTTCAAAAGGGAGGAAGTTCATTCTAATCTGTAGTGGTGGGGAATCATTTCAGGAATCAGGCAGAACAGATTGCAGTGTGCCATAATGTCAATATTAGTGTTCAGTCCTTTGTTCTTAGTGTCTAGTCAGCTTATGAATTCTTGTTCTCAAACTCAGCCTTTAAAGGTGTTTAGTAGATTTCTCTTGAGCATGAGGACATCAAAGGGAATGGCTGTTCTGTGAAAAATGTGCTTCTTCTGAAGTTTGTGGGCACCTATACATGTGTCTGATGCCTGCTCCGATGCAATCTGATTAGAACATGTCTAAACAGTTTTGATTAATCAAGTCTGCTGGACTGTGCTAATTAGCACTTTCCAGCAGCCTCAGCATCATGTGTATTCAGTGTCCTCAAGCTTCAAAATGGTGGTGGGGATGCCATTTAGTTAAAGCGCCCCTGCTGCCATTTTTAAGTGCAGGATGCTGAATACACGAGATACTGCAGGCACTTTAATTAGAGTGCCTCCTGAGAGCTGCTTTAATTAAAGCGCCCCCTGCCCCTCCCGAAGCATGTGTAAAGATGCCCTGTGTGTCTCTGTCCTTTATATTTTTTCTGAGAGAGCTCATTCTCATGCATCGTTTCTGTTTAGTTTCACCTGCGTAATTGCCAAATGTGGATCAGCTCAAATAATTACATTTTAGGAAAGACATTCAGGATACATGGATTCTGACCGGTTCATTGCGGGGGTGTTGGCTGTAGTAGAACTGAAGACGTGTTGATAGGTTAAGCATCTATTGGTAGGACAAAGCTGTGTCGCTTTTGATGTCTATTGAGCAGCAGTGAATTTGCTTCTGATGATGAGTTGGGCAAGATGCAAGGATTGTTTGAAAGTCAGGAGCTGGGGGGGCTGGGAGCATTTCTCCCAAGGTCTAATCTTTGTTGGATATAGGCTGTAATAGGCTTGTTTGATGATTCTTCCAATCCATTCCAGTGCAGGGTTATAGGTGACCACTGGGAGCGTGTGGTTGGGGTGGGGAGGGGTCTTTTTGTACTGTAGCAGGGCATTTTGGTGGCTCTTTCAAAATTATATTGTCTGTTTCTCTACTGGAGCGTTCTTGTTGTATAAAGGCAGATTTCAGACTTGCCAGCTGGGCAGCATGTGTATTTTCCTCAGAGCAGATGTGGTGGTTCCAGACAGTCAGGGTATTCTTCTGTTTATATCACGGAAACAAATAGATGCTTACCCTTACTATATGCTACCTAGTGATCTGAGTATTTTTTGCTATTGTCACTGTTGTTTTAACAAGTACGACCACATTGTTGCAATCCTTTCCGGACACCTGTCACTGTGCCAGTGATTTAACAGTGTAACAGTACAAGGTCAGGCTTTTCATCTTCTGATAAGAGAATTCACAGCAATGTTGAAGGCCCTTCTGCTATATTTCATTTGGGAAGGGAAACATTACATCCAATCATTCACTTGGGCTGAAAGCAAATTTAATTGGACCCTTTAAATAGAATATTCAAACTGCACTCAAAGGATGTCTTTACACCCAACTGTGCTCAGGAGTCTTGCAGTGAATCACAACACACTTAAGTGCAGTGTAGCCATGTTAGTGCAACACTAGACATATGCTAATAGGCTTCTGTCTTGAAAATATGCAGTGGTATGTACCTAATGCCATGCTGGATACATTTAGGGATGCCATGCCCATAGAGCATGTATTTTGTGCTGTACTGCCCATATGCAGACTCCTGATGGACTGGACAGGCTCAGGATGTCAGTAGTTTCTATGCATCCCCTCCCTTTCTTCATGTTGCTCTTTCTTTTTAAGGCTATTGGAACCAGTAGAGGGTAGTAAGTTAATATCTCTTGACCCACCAAGGCCAAGGGGACTTGTGCGACTTCCTCTCAAGGGAGCTTGAAAGTAAAGATTGCATTGAGGAATACAAACTAAGAATCTGGGTAGTGATTGAACAGGAACAGCAGCCTCAAAGACATCTCCGGCTTTAAAGGCAGCAAAGTGTTAATTACCATTAAAAAAAATCACAGCAGAAGATAAAATAAGTTTTAGGAACTTTTTTGGAGACTCTAACATATTGACACTGTCTCATTTCCCCATTTAGCCATTTCCAGACCTAAGAACTTCTAGGAAGGGCTTATTTTGAAAGACTTGCTTGCATATTATATGCTTCTATATTAACTTTCAAGGGTTTTTAAGAGACCCTTGGCATTATTCATAATGGAAATCATTTTAGCTTGTAGCAATAGTGTTATAATTAGAACTACTTCAGCTACTTACCTATTTACAAAACACATACCTATGACCTAGCAAAGATCACCAAAAGTGTAATGTCCTCTTTTTTTAGAATTTGATATGCTTGAAAGAAATAGAAACAGTTTCTATAAAAGTTCCCTTCCTTGCCTTGCTAAAATGCTGATAGAAACAATATGAATCTTTTGAAAACATTTCTTACCTCTAAGCAGAAACCTGGAATACAACGCTAAAATGTGGACCAGTGATTAGGTGCTAACTTTGGACTTGGAAGACCTACATTCATTTCACTGCTCTGCCCTCAATTTCCTGGGCTGCCTGAGGCAAGAATCAACAGAAGTTGCCTAACAATGTTGTGGATGTAACCTTTAGTCCTTCTGCTTCTATTCCCCATCTGTAAAATGGAGACAACAGTACTCTCCTTACTTGCAAGTGCTTTGTGATGCTAAATACATTAAAAAAATTATTCACTCAGGTAATACGTAATTGGAGCCATAAGTACTGTAGAAAGCCTAGTGGTATTTTTAGCTGAGAAACTACTTCAGGAATCAACCATGTGAAATCATTATTTGGGGCAGTGCGGGGAGGGGGGAGTGTTCAGGTAAACACAGGAGTTGAATGGACATATCCAAAAATATGGCCTTTAGACCATTCTCTCTTGGGCATGTCTATAAAGACCTTTTATTTTGCACTTTTTGAAAGACCTTATTGTTACACTGTGTAAAGTTAAGAAAATGCTTAAGTATTTGCAGTCCTTACCACAAGAGTAATTAGCAATAGTTTAATTATTAAATTTTCAGAGGAGTAAATGAATACCAGAGACCTCCTCCTATTCCTTACAGTTGCCTATCAAGATTACTTCTATTAAAGTACTTTAAGTATGCATATGCCATAACGGGGAGAAATCAAGTAAGAGTTGACAATGCAAAGACCTGAATGTCTATAACCAGATGGCTCTGTGTGATTAATGGGTGGTTTTCTTTCTTTTTTTAACTCCAGTTAAGATGCTGGTGGTGAGGGAGGTTTTTCTAACCAGGAAAGCTAATATAAAGGCAACATGAAAGATGGAGTAGGGATATGATAGGCATCTTACCTTTGCAATATGGTAATACACTTTCTATCTCAGTGCTCCAGAATCTACCCTTTACTGGTAGTGAAGTTTACCTGTCTGTCCAAACAAAATTGCTTCCTACTATTCAAGTGCACTGAAGAGACACTATCTTTACATACATCCTCTTTGTTGAGTGACAACCCCATATCAAAATCCCCTCTGTAAAGTAGACAAACACATCACCCTCACTAAGCTTCAGTTTCCTTCCTACACTCTTTTTTAGTTGAGGTATTTCCCCAACAGAAAGTAATATTATGGAAGGGAGTGGGCAAGCATTCTCTTGTCAAACTTATACCATGTGCTGTTATCTCACAAGCTCCAAATAGTTCTTTTTTTCCTTTTCTACAGTGCCTGTCTTTATTTATGCCTTCTTCTCAAGCTCTTCCCAGCCATCCAAGCAACCTCTCCCAGGTCCCTTCTCTGGCTCTGTCTTCAAAGGGAAGCATATCCAAGCCACCAGGTCACTGCTGTTTCTTTTAGCATTATAGCAGCTGTTCCCTCTTCCATTTTGTCTTTGCCCTTTCTCAACTTTTAGTTAAATCTCCTTTTCTGAACTTTTCAGTTTTTGGAGCCATGAATTGCTTTCTTTTCTCATCAGACTTTGTTTTCTTCACCAATCAGGTCCTAATTCCAGTCTAAAATCATTGGACCAGATGGGAACTGTAGGTCCCAGAGGAAATATATTTAAAGGGCCAGAACTTCAGGCTGACCAGGCTTGCTTTTAAAATGGACAATACACAGGAGGAAAGATAGAAATAAAAACCCAAGGGAGAAGCTTTGATGAATTTTCTGGAGGAGGTAAGTATATATGAAGAAGGAAGGTCAGTAAGATTTGAGGGAAAAGTGGTATAGGATCAGACGGATGGCTATTGAAGACTTTACGGACTGAGAATGAAGCTAAAAATAAAGTTACCTGAGACTTCACTCACTTGCAGTTATAAAGATGTAGTTAGCCATGTTAGTCTGAAGTCACGCAGAAGGCAGGTCAGGGTGCCAGCTGAGATATAAATATGTCCAGAAAGGCATAAGCTTTCCTAGGCAACAATCTACTTTGTTGGGTGCTATTTCCAGGTGATGTGCATCAGACAGCAGAATTAAGCAAATGTTTTCTCCAATCTTCCACAAATCCCAAAGAATAAATGCTGAGACTGGCATACTATCATGCACTTGTGAGACACTGGGAGCATCTACATGTGCACGAGACTGAGCAGTTTAATAATGCTTAAGCAACTATTAAATGACTGCGCAGTAACCGCATTTCTGACACGACTGCCCATTAGCAATGAACTATTGTGCAGTAGTTCATACTGTTGATGTAGTGAGAAACAAAACCAAACAATGTATGAGAGAAAATCAAATGTGGGTGCCTTTGGAGACCTTGATTCAATTGGGAAGATTTTATTTTTTTAAAAACTGCTTTTTAACTTGTATTAAAATGAACAAACTGGCTCTATTACATTAAATGGATTTTACTTTATTACACAGTTCTAAGGGAACAATCACTTAGTATTTTTGTGATACTAAATATTGTTAATAGTGGGCACTGATAATTGCCCTTTTGATGTATTATGTCTTTCTTCTAAGGCTTCCAAAACTGTTTATATATACTAATAAATTAATGTTCAACATCTGTGAGAGGTAATTAACTTTCTAACAATTTATTGTGTTATGTATGCATATGCTAAAGTTTATATAAACATGATATGAAATGAGAATATTTAATCAGAGGATAAAATTTAATAGTTTTCACTTCTAGGATCTGTATTCCAGAACACTTTAAAAGAAAGGTATCATTTCCCTCATTTTAAATACAGGAAAACAGATGCAGGAAGAGACAAAGTGTCTTTACCAAAGTAATTTGAGTGGTTTGTGGTAAGCCTTTGGAGACAACCAATTCTTAGTTCAGTCCTGTGGCAAGGGTTTCTTGGTTGTGAAAGGTGATGGTTTTATTGCAGGATTTGTATATTGTGAGGAAGGGCTCCCTGACATTGGCAGCTCTCTGACTCCAACAGCAAAGATGGCTGATTGCCCCCCAGTGTTCTCCCTTCTAATCTCCCTGCCAAGACACTGATGACAGCAGCAGACCCCCTGACTATGGTGGCAGACCCTAGCAGAGCCCCAGGCAACAGCAGAGCACTGGATGATGCTGGAGAACCCCCAAATGGCCATTGCAGACCACTTCCCTGGCAGCAATAATGGAGACCCTGTATGGTGATGGCATCCCCTTGAACAATGATGGCACCCTTACCCCAACAACAGGCCCCCAACCATTGTCAATGACAGATACACCAGAGGCAGCAGGAGAACAAAGCAACTCACTGACTGCTGGAAGTAGGAATCCCCAAACAACAGCAGCACTTGAGAGTGAGAAGCCTTTCCCAATGCCCAAGACACTGGCGGAGAACCAAGATGATGGGACAGGATTGGACCCTAAACTCCTTCCAGAGAAGCTGGTCTACCCTAGCTGTTTGCTCCTCCAGGAGTAGAAAACACACAACGATCTCCAGAAATGCCTGGTGTTCCTCTGCACCCTCTGCAATGCATGCCTCACAGCACTGAAGCAACCAAAGTCCCACCAGAAGATATGCCAGAGCCAGACCATGACTAAGGAGCCTACTGTAGTGAGGCCAGCTGCCCCTGCCATAACCATGTGCAAAGAACTGTATCACGATAAAGGAGCCTGCCACAATAAGACCAGTCACTCGAGCCACAACTGTGGGTTGGACATCAAACGAGCCTGCTGCAACAAGCCAACCACTCTACCCACAACCCAATGCAGACTTCCATCCTGTATGCCTCCTGTATGTCTCCTTGGTGTGTGCCTCACCAGGACATGACAAGCCATGGCAGTGCCATGTCCAGGAATACCCCTGGGACCCTTGAGGCTCCTGCCACTGCTGACCCACCTCTCCAAGATGCCACTGAGCAGGATGAAAAGCCCATGCCACCACACCTGGCCTGACAGAAGACAGAAGAACTCATCCAAGGCCATTAATTCCTTGGAGACTCTAACATATCACCTCAGTGAACAAGCTGTCAAAGATCTACCAGCTGCTGTTTGGCTCAGGCAACCTTGATGGCAGCAGCTCAAAACTAAGCCAGTTACCTCTGCCTAGCACTGGAGGGCAGAGCAACCTAGAAAAAGGCCCAGGTGACAGTAGTATGACCCAGTAGCAGCTTCTAGGTTCCAGAAGCCCCAAGGAAATGCAGGTGATCCAGGAGGAACCTGTAGCATTTTCCCAGATTCTCTGACAGAGGCTCCATGCTTACTTCTGTCACATCTTTAACCCTAAGGTAAAACCATCACCTGACACCTGATAACTCAGTGGAGGGGCTTGAAGTTCACTTCATGCTAAGATAGGTGGAGACTATGCTGAGCAGGACAAGAGAAACTGCACCAGGAAAAGACAGCATCAGGTAGATGCCTGTTGAAAAAGTGGGACCCAGGCGTGCTGTCACTGCTCTGTAACTGGTACAAGAAGTTTTGCTGCACTTGCAGGTCCTGGAAGAAAGACATGACCACAATGATCCACAAGAAAAGTGAACCTGACAACCCAAGCAACTGGAGACCCATTACCCTTTGCTCCACCGTATGCAAGCTCTATGCCAGCTGCATTGCAGCCTGGATCATGAACTGGGCAGTGAAGTGGGGGAGGTGGGTGTGGGGGAGAGGGCACATCAGCCTAACCTGGAATGGTTTGCTGTCCAAAGGCTGCGATGAACATAACTTTGTCCAGCAGATGGCCCTGGATGACGCCCAGAGAGCAAGACATCAGTGTGCAGTGGTGTGGATGGACTTCTCCAGTGCCTTGGATTGCATACCCCATCGGTATGTCTTCAACAACCTCTAGGAGCTTGGGATGCCCATGAAACACTCCAACTTGTCTGGGAGCTCTATAATGGCTGCACCAGCACAATAAGGTCCCTGGTGGGTAAAACTGAGGATATTCCCATCTAGACTGGAGAAAAGCAAGGCTGCCAATTCAGCCCAATCATCTTCAACCTGACCATGGAGCCTCTCCTTTGAGTGGTGTCTGAGGGCCGAGGAAGGTTCAGCCCCTATGACTCTAAGCTGAATATCCTGGCCTACACCAATAACCTGGTCCTCCTTACCATCAAGTCAACTCCAGAGGATGCTGGACATCAGCTCTAAGGTAGCCAGGGGTATGGGGCCTCACTTCAATGCCTCCAAATGCGCCTCCCTACACATTGAGTGCAGGAAGAGAAACACTGTCCTGACCTCTACCCTCAAGATCCAGGGCAAGCCCATGAAGTACATGAAGGAGAGCAAGAGCTAACTCAGCCTGGGTACACTCTCCAGACACAGGGTGAGTCAGACACTGGAAGAGACCATCCATGGAATTGTGCAGGACACCCATATGCTGGATGCCACCTTGATGGCCTCCAGGCAGAAGATCAATGCTCTTAATGCCTACTTCATCTACTGCATCTCATTCATCCTGAGAGGCTCAGCAGTCCCCAAGATGCCCCTCAACCAAGCAGACAATGTAATTAAGTGGTGCCTCAAAACATAGATGAACCTGCAATGAGATCTTGCTTATCTCCTACAGGATATAACATCTTTCACATAGGTGGCCTCTGTAATGCAATGGTGGTTACTTGTGTCTTCTACCTCCAGGCCTACTTAAGTGACTTTCTAGGCAGTATCACTGCTGCCACCTGAAGGAGACTGCCAGGAAGGGGATCAGCAGGTCTCCATCCAACAAAGACCTGGCCACATTCCTGAGCAGATCATGCAAGGGTGAATTTGGATGAGAGAGTGGGGAATCTGCCTTGCTGTGAAGCTGAGATTGCAATGCCATGCAGTGGCCCGGGAAGCACATCAGCTGCCACTGGATATGATGCAAGGAGCAGCAGGAGATGGGAGTATCACTGCTCCCACTCATGACTGCAAACTGCATTGCCACCACCAACCACATCAGGACCTGCCTGGTGAGGTTCTTGAAGAATGCCATGAGGGTCAAGTGCATCAATGACCTGAAGGTAAAACCTGACCAGGACAAAATTTTTGAGGTCACCTCAAAGTGGGATGCTAGCAATCACTTTATGCCTTACAGGAACTTTACGCACCTTGCAAACTGGAGTTTCAGCCATTTGGCCCCTCTCAGAATCATCCATTACGGAAGCCATGAAAAAAAGTGCTGGAGGTATAGCTACCAGAAGCTAGCAGCTCCGCCACAATGCTGTCCAGGACCAGCTGGTGGAAGCCATCTCAGATATAGTTGGGACAGAATCGGTGAACCATGCTGTCCCAGGCTGCAACTAGCTACATCCAGACATCACTGTAACAAATGAAGGCAACAAACAGGTCTTAATTACTGATGTGACCAAACATCCCTTTTCAAGAACCTGTGGCAGGCTTTTACTGAAGTCCAAGAATGAAAGCTGAACAACTACAAGCCACTGGACAATACCCTAAGGACCACGGGGTAAGACATGACAATGCAGGTGCTGATTGTTCAGGCACTTGGAGCATGGGACGCCAGCAACAAGAGCATCCTGTACGCCTGCAGAGTATCCTGCCACTACGCCAAGTTGATGAGGTGCCTCATGGTTTCTTATACTATCCAATGGCCCACTGACATCTACATCGAACACATCATGGCTCATTGCCAATATGAGGACAGCTGCCCAAGACCGCTAGCCAGAAGTGAGACCAAAAGGATGGAATGAACCCCCCATACACTTGCCACAAATTGACAGAGACTCTTTATGCCCTGGACTACTATCCACCCCAACATTTATGATATCTTTTATTGGATCATCTGTATAGATGATAGAAGATATCACCAAGTTATCACAAAAAAAACATTGCTTCTCATGTATTTTCTGGATCATCACTGCTACAATAAGACTCCAATGTGCTGGACATTTGATCATGATGCCTTTTACTACTACCCGAACTGGAAAGTAATAATATTTTTTTTAGATTAATAAAGCAAACTTTTGGCCTAAAAACCCACCTATCTGAAATACAAAAACTACAAACAGTGAGAGGCCATTACTAGACTGCAATTCATTCAAATGAGATATGCAGTCATTATGGGCAGGGAGTGCTGGATCCCATATACAGACAGGATATAATCTTGTGGGAAGAATGGTCTTGCTCATTCTTTGAAGAAATATGAAGAAAATAGATATTTCCATTAACTGAAAATTTTAAATACCAATAAGGAAAAATCACTTTGCCTCCTTTCTAATAACTTAGCACCTGTTCTTTACTCCCTGGGTGTATTTGCATTACTCTCACAAAGAATAAGGATCAAACTCAAATAAAATTTCTGTTTTTACTCTTTTATGTTGGTATATTGTTTCATTTTATCTTCTTTTTGTATAATCATATATTATGTTTGCTTTAATTTTGTTTAAATCGGTAGAATGTATAATCTTATTATATGCTCCCATCAATAACCATGTATTATATACTTTTATTACATTATCTAAATTTATTGTCAGTTAGCAAAAGCTGTTGTTTTAGCAAAAGCCATAAATAAACTGCCACTAATACTACCTGAATTCTGAGGGAGTTGAACTATCTCAACAAAAGCACCTTTAAAACCTTAAGGATTTATGGGTCAGTACATACTGGCAACCAGTTTGAATTCACTGTAGGTAGTGGCTTTTGCAGATGCACACACTTTGTGAAATCCTATGGAGGCTTTATTTTTGCATTCCTAGATTATAGTTTGCTGTCTAGAAGAAAGCAATTTCTTCTGAAAGTACCTGTTTGCTTTTTAGTATTAGAAAAACATATTATGAACAGAAACAAATTATTCTTTGCAGTAGCTCCCCGAATAGGTACTGTGTGTTATCATGGTATGATTTCTAATATATAATTGAATAATGGCCAGAAATTAATAATTTGATTGCAAGAGTCACGATTAATTCCACGTCACCTGGAGGTGAATTATAACTTTGTCAACATTAACCTAAGAAGCAGGGCATAAAGCAATGGAAGTATTTGACTGTTTAAAGCAAGGCAGAGATTACTGAACTATTATGTGATAATCCTTCCATCTTTCATGTAAAAAAACTTATTTTAAATAATATTTGCATTGTGGACTGCAACATGATTTCTGGTCTGTCTTCATCAAAATAACAGATGAGTCATATGGTATTTATGAATATCTGTAACTCTAATGTAGAATTAGAATGCTAACCTAATAATTTATTTTAAATTATGTGACACCTTTAGAGTCAGCTTGTTCAAATGAATTTAATGAGAGAAGGCACCTTACTAACTGGCAGAAAGTAAAATAAGAGCAAAGGGGAGGTGTGTTCAGTGGTAGATTTTACTTACACTGCAGAAATTATAATATATCAGCACTTTAAAATTGCAAACATGGGCAACACCTGGTTCCTGAGCAAACAAAGCACAACATGGGACTTTCCCTTGATGTCTTATTTTTGATGAACTCACTGAGCTAATGCAGAAAGCTTGAATTACAAAAGCACTAGCCTGAATAGGTTGGTTTATTCCTGCTTCAATTACCTTTTCCCAGTGAAGGCTGCCTGCTTTATCAATAGCTCTGTCAACATTTTAACCTGCCCAAGAGTCTTTCAGGTTGTTGAATGCAAACACACCAGCTACATTTAAAGATCTAAAAATATTAATTCAAGTAGAGACAGGGACCTGGATATAAACAAATGCCATTCCTCTTCTCTTACCTTAACCCACGTTCAGGGAAAGAGGAGATAATGCTGGAACTGAGATCCAGAGACACTGTTATATGGATACGGTGGTCGGGTTGTACAGACATAAGGCAAAAACCTGACGTTCTGCGAGTACCCTCAAAGTTCTCTGCAGCCTCTTTTTAGGTAAATGGGAGACACCTCTATAGCAACCATTGTAGAAACAGAACACAGGCAGCCCTCAGATTTACAACGCAATTGGTTCCTGAAAATCACGTCTTAAGTTGAAACATTGTAACTTGGAACCAATTTTCCCATAGGACCAACATTATAAATGGGGGATTGGTTCCTTTACCTGCATCCATCTGGTAAGTCTGTTGTGGTAAAAGGGGAGGAGGAGGGAAAGGGGTACCGGGGGCGGATCGAGGTCCCCCATGGTGAGGGAGGGGCTTGGGCAAGTTGCTTCTCTGGTGGCTCCTGTCGCTTACCTGCGAGGGCATGGGGTGGGGCTTGTGCCCTCAGATCTGTGCAGAGCAGGGCAGGGTGGGTGGGGCTGCGGCTGCACTGGGCTGTGCTGGGAGTGGGGGCTATGTCTTCTGGCCACTCACCCAGCTGGGGCAGGATGGGTACAGAACAGGGCCACTGCGCTGCCTCTGGACAAGCAGTGTGCAGCAGTGGGAGCCACCCCTGCCCACCCCAACAAGCTGCAGCTCTGTCCCACACCTGCCCTGCCCCAGCTGTGTGAGCATCAGAGGGGTATGGGGGGGGCATGTGCCTTTGGATCATGGCAGGCAGTGGAGCTGCGCAGGGCAGGCAGTGGAGTGGAGCGCATGGGGAGGCGGTAACTCCCCCATAGACCCTACCACCCACCCAGAGCACAGCCCAGCTCTGCCCCAGCCCTATGTGTCCTGCTCTGATCTGGGAGCACAGGCGCCCCCATGCCCTGTCACTGCTTGCCCAGTTGGGGCACGGTGGGTGCAGGATGGAGCCGTAGCTCGTCTGGCGGGGGGGCAGCTCCTGCCACTGTGTGCCACTTGTCTAGAGGCAGCACAGCGGCCCCATTCCACTCCCACCCCACCCTAGCTGTGCAAATGACAGGAGGGTATAGCCCCCACTCCCAATGCAACCCAGTGCAGTCCTGGCCCAGCCCGCCCTGTCCCGTGCCGGTATAGGGCATATGCCCCACCACATGCCCTCCTGGATGAGTGATGGGAGCCACTGGATGGCCACCAGAAAGCAACTTGACCAAGCCCCAGCCCCAGCCCCAGCCCCACCCCTCCCTAACTGCAGGGGGCCTTGATCTGCCCCCACACACCCTTTCCTTCACCCTCCCCTTCCACCACGCCAGAATTACCAGCTGGATGCAGCTGTATCCAGTGTTGTAAAGTCAAAACCCACATCTGAAGGTTGAAACAAGGTGTCAGTGTATAAATTGCTTAAGTGTTGTTCGTCGTAACTCAAAACAACGCAAGTCGAGGACTGCCTGTACAAATATTCCATCTAGCAAATGTGATGACTGGGGCAAAATGGAGTAATGATAAAGACATTGCTCCCTGTCGAGCCTTACTGGGAACAAGTGTAGCCTGGCTTAGTATTTTGGATGCTAAGCATCTCCCCCTGTCTACAGAGTTGGTAAAAAACTTGGACTCTGAGCTACTAAAGGAGATCTCTTCTCGGACACAAAGGGGGATAGAGCAATTGAGCTCCCCACAAATCATTTTTATTGGAAGAGTTCATATTGAAGCCCTCTGCCTTCATCCTCCCAAAACTTCAGGCTGCCCCAGGAGTTAATCTGGCCCCCCACAACACAACCTCCACGTTGAACAAAGTTGGAATGCTCTATCTTGAGGAAGCCCAGTATAGGTAGGGAGCTCATGAGCACACAAATTTGGGGCTGGACTGTTCTCAGTGGTGACAGATGACACAACAAGGAGCAAAGGTCTCAAGTTGCAGCAAGGGAAGTTTAGGTTAAATATTAGGAAGAATTTTCTCACTAGGAGGATAGTAAAACACTGGAACAGTTCACCCAGAGAGGTGGTGGAATATCCATTCTTGGGGGTTTTCAAGGCCCAGCTAGACAAAGCTGTGGCTGAAATGAGCTAGTTGGGGATGGTCCTGCTTTAAGCAGGGGGTTGGACTAGAGCTCCAGGAGTCCCTTATATCCTAATTTTCTATGATTTTATGATTCTAGTGACTCAGTCTGGTCCTGATGGAATTGTCGGCATCCGCTTCCTCCTTTTCTCCCACCCTATGTTTATTTGCACTTCCCTGCCTGCCCTCTGATCTGGTCAAATGAGGGGCAAGCTATCCTGTACATAAAATTGAAGAAAGATTTGGTGCATACAATTTTAACCAAAAAGCAAATTCTAAAGATCCTGGAGCTTTGCATATTATCTGCTGTTAGCAAGTACTTGACTTCCACTTATCTGAAGGAAAATTAAACACTTCATTTTCACCTTTCATTATCTTAGGTGAGTCAATGTAACAGGAGTAAAAGGGATTAAAAAAATCTCCATTGATTTGCTTATAATTTGCCTTATCAGGGTTGCATTTTCTGACTGGGAGAATGAGTTTTACAGAACTTTATTCACCACTATTATTACTCATAGACTCAAACCTACTCTCACAGATGCCAATAGGAACTTTTGCCAGTGGCTTCAAGGGGGACAAATTAAGATCCAATATTGGTAGTAAAGAACTAATTAAAAATGCTCGTTTAAGAGTCCTACCTACGTTTGGCACAAAAAAAGTTATATTGACCGGCTTTCAATATAAAGTGTTAATTATCTTCCATCTGTTAGGGTGGTTTTTTTTAGATTTTCTAAGAACACGACTCTGAAAGCATGATTTTTACACATCCTTCCTATATAGCAGATACATTCTTTCTCAGTTGTTTCCTGACATTTCCAGGGATTGATGTATTGTCCAAAAAAAATTTAAACATCAGTAGGCGCACATACACATTCTTACAGTGGTCAGATAAGCAATTTGGTTAATGCTAATTTGGATCAATAAAACTCAATAATAAGAACACATGGGGAAAAAATATCCTCCTACAAAAACACATCACAAGAGTTACGCAATCAAAAAGTACACACATGCATATTCACCCCACACACATTTATTTGCATAATTCAAAATTGATATATTGACATTTCCACCATCCAACATACTTTAGGCTATTTTCAAGCTATGTGGAGGCATCTGCATGTCCACAATGTGAACTGAAATTATACAGAGCAGGGATGCAGTGTACTGAAAATTAAATTCTACACTGAAAACCATTTCAGATTAGCTGTTTTGTGTAAAAGTTATCAATCTATCTAGGTGAATAGAACAATCATCAGAGAAAAGCATCTTTACAAGAAAAATAAGCAGATGGTTCATTGGCACATGATTCAACTGTCTCTTCCCATCTTCTGCTAGCTGGGGGGAAGGAGGTGGAAGAAGATTTCATTCTGTAGGAAATATAGGGCACAGATGGGTCTTGCATTTGGAAATGTAATTGGATTTAAAATCTCCCCCTGACTCGGATCTCTTAGGAGAAAGTTAGGTAAAATATGACCCTGCACCTGGTCATAGGTGGGGAGGATTTTGCCCACCTATGATGAGGGTGCACTGGAGGAATGCTTTTCTCCCAAGGTCACTTGTCCATCTGTTAGAGTGGAGCTTTAAAGCTGGCATTAAAAGGGGCCATGATCAACCTGGTGTATACCATAAAGAAATACCATGAGGTGTTTTACAAATCTGCTTGGTAGGCTAAGGGAAGAAACATTTGATTACCAGTAATCAGGAACGAATTAATCAATTATGATTAATCAATTATGATACATTTTATTTGACCAACTAAGAAATTGCAAAACAATCATGTTAATAATTAATTTTTTTTGCAATTTCATAGTTGGCCTAATAAAAGTTATCATCTCTGAAATAAGAGTTTTAGAGTTTTGCACTTCTTTTTGTCTTAGATCAACACAGTTACCAAATACATCCCTGTAATCAATTACATACTCTGAAATATAATTGAAGACTTTTGTTAGGCATTTATTAAAAAGAAAAAGAAAAAGAAAATGAAAATGGTTGGATGGTGTGGGTCAGTGGGCATCTACCTGCTATAAAAGAAAAACCCCAGAAAAAAACAAAAAACAGTTTTGCCATGACTGAAGCGGGAAACCAGAACAAAAATACGGAAATGGGCTATGCTGTATTCATTGGACAAACATACATCAGGAAAAGTCACTATTCATGCAAATTTTCTATCTCAAAGATTTTTGTCTTGTTTTCAGTTTTGGTTTGATATGATTTTCAGTTTTTCAGATTTGAAAATACATATATGTGAGGCAATAAACATTTCAGTAGAAAAACTGTGACAAATACTTCATGATAAATAATTCACCTTGTGGATACAACCACTGTTTAACTTTTATTTTTTAACATATCAGTTATATGATACTCCTAAATGAATAGGGAAAGAGAAAGGAAAATTCCAGCATGTGTGTTGCTGCTGAGAACTTACAAGTCGCATGCCTTCATTTTATTTTGAGGACCATCTCATTAAATATTGGCACCCATATATGCAAAGCCATTGAACTCCACTTGTCCTGCAGCACAGAAAACTCGTGACAGTCCGAAGACTTTTGAACAAGCTGAGATGGTCACATTTGGAGGTCTGGAGCAAGGAATCATTTTACTGAACTGCAATTTGCAGAGCATGACATAGTGGATAGAACCTGGAAAAAAAAAGCAGAAGGAACATGGTTAATATTGTGTTAAAGGTGTACTCTAAACAGCTCAGAACAGTAGGCTAGGTTGATGGATTTTGTGGAATCAGAGCTTGATCTAAATGCTGGGGACAGAAGTTACACATAAACTGGCTTAAATGATCAGAAGTTACACAGAACTGGTTTAAACCTGTAACAGACCAGAAGCTCGGTGTACCTAAACCAGTTTCAAAACAGCTGAAACTGGTTTACAAGAAACCTGGTTGAATGTAGTATCAGGCTGAACTGATTTAGGTTAAACCGGTTTATGAAATTTCTGTTCCAGACCCCTTCCTGTTTCAAGTTAAATCACAGTCCCCAGCATCCCAAGATGCCTGGAACAGCCCCGGGCTAGGCTGTGCTGTGCTGTGCTGTCTACTTCAGAGAGCAGGGTTGGCCCTGCCCCTCTGCTCCCTAGCTGGAGCAGTGTATGGGGCCCGGGGCAAATGAGCCTGTGCAAGGCCTGGATGTGGCAGTGGGGGGGTGGTGAGTGGCCAGACACGAAGCCAGCCTGGCTCTGCAGGGCCTCCGAAAACATGAGGCCTGGAGCAGTCGCCTGATTCACCCTGCCCCTTAAGGACAGCCCTGTCTGGCAGAGACTGAGACAAGCAGTTGATAAGGGGACATGATTTCCCTCAGCTCCCCCAGGCCAAGGGGGAAGGGGGAAGAGGCTGGGGAACTGGGGTGGAGGGAGTGGTCCCCTGACACCTGTGAGCATTGGGCCAAGCACTGCAGGACCAGAATGAAAGGTGGGAGGTGTTGGCAAAAACCTGGCACAATCATCACATGTATGTGCTGGAGACGGAGCTAAGGGAACAGAAGAGGATCCCAGACTGTGATCAAACAAGCCTTAGTTCAAGTGTCCCTACCGCTATTTTGAAGTGTGCAGAGACTGTGCTGCCTGTCTCTACACAGTGAGCATTATTATATTTCTTATTCAGACAGGCTGCACTAACCTATCCTTGTGGTAGGTTCCCAGCAATATGTTTGCCCAATATGGGCAATGTGTTTTAGTCATGCTCATTGTTGGCTGCATTTAATCACCTTCATAGCTGGTTTCCATTTCTGTGCACATGCTGTTTTTGGCAGCACTTTTATGATAAACAATGTATTTAAGAGGTTTCCTTGCATGTGAATGTAAGATCAGGGGTTTGTTCCCCCCATGCTGACTGGGGAGAGAATACCTCACCTTGTATTCAAATAAATACGGTACTAGCGAAGAAAGCAGCAGAATGGGTATAAAACAGGTTTCAACATCAAAACCTACCACTTTTGAGGAGTTTCCACTTTTATTATAAACTACAGGGAAAGAAAATCTGCACTAGAAGAAAATTTGAGACAGTCTTGATATAAATCCCTATGCAAAGCCAACACTTACATTTCACATGGTACTATGCATGAGTGTGAGGTGATGCCTTTAAAGAATGTGGGGGGTGCAGAATAGTAACTAAAACAAGAGCAGAAATTCTTCTTTGACCTAATGAATGGCTAAGACAGCAGATATTTTTGAAGAAAATATGTTTGGCCTTAATGTGCACATAGAAAACAGCTTTTAATTTATCACACCAAATGGAGATACAGCAAGTATTGCTTAAGAGCCAGATGGTTTGAGTTTTTAATTGGCATATTCAGTTGTTATTCTTGTAGATTAGATGGCTCTCATCTTCACATAATGAATTGCTGTGCCACAGGTTTTGCACTAAGTCACTGGGAACAGATAATTCTTTGGCGGGTTGAGAGGGTACAGTTGCTATAGGTGCTATATATATTATGTATGTTGTTTGTTTTTATCACTGGTTTCATCAGATGGTTCACCTGGCCTACTGGGATTCAGTTTCAAAGAAGAAGAATGTTCCAAAGTCTTTTGAAGTCTTGGGACCCTGAAAAATACCAGTCTTCTGAGTGTGAGAAGAAAGGAAAGTTTTGCACCCTGTGCCTATTGTACATTCATCTAGGCCACAATGGGCTGCACTTCAAATACGCAGTGTGCCTCTTGATAGAAGACCTGTTACTTGTCAATGTTATTAATACTTCTACCAATTCTAATAGATACTGGAGCAGTGAGACTGTTAATGCCATACCAGAAAGTCACTCTACCAGGTTGCATGTTCACTCTTCTTTTGTGTTAGTATATATTTCTTGTCTTTATCACAGACTCTCTATCAGCAGCAACCATTCCTGGCTGCAAGTAAGTGCTCTTTTGTGAATCCTCTTTTAAAAACAGAAAATTAAGTAACTGTTACATCGCTCAGGATAAAGTTAGCCCATCAGGTAGTAATAACATTCCTCAGCTGCACTGGAGGGTATATTGCAAATAAACATTGTAATGAGGACAGCCTAAATACATGACGGCAATTGCACGCTAAGGCAGGCCACAATTTTCATTTCTAAAACTAGCACAGAAAAAGGGATCTGGTAGCTTTTGTTATATTTGTAGCAAGCTTGCACCATACTAGAAACTGGCAGGTTAAGCTGTGACACCTTTCTTCTTTGAGTTTAATGACAGCGGCAATTTTGTTCTTATCTGAGTCATGATGTAGGGATGGTAGGGAGAGTAAAAATGCTAGAAGTTATGAGCCAAGCAGGAGGAGGATGTTTGATGATGTCACATCTGCCTGTTGTACCTTGTAATATCACAAAGAATAAACTATAGTAGAAACCACCCCACCTCAACACACATACTCTTATACATGGGGCACTGTTTATTTCCCCTTCCTTGTTCCCAAGTTCTTGTCTTAAAGCTCTGGGTGTTTTCCAGGAAAGCGGTGAGGACAATCCTTGACTTATATCATTGTGGTTCTACTACAATAAAAGAACTTGGCTGTACACAAACATTCAATTCTAGCACTGGAAAATTGTCACTGCTAGAAATTATTCCAGGATGGGGAGCAGTACAGACATTCAGCCTACAACTGCCCCCTCTTCCCTGCTCTTTGTTCCTTCCCAAGACTAGAGTGATCCTGGGAGCTGAGTAGACTGAGCCCTGCGGCACAGCATGTGATAGCTCCACATGCCTGGGACTCTGATGTAAGTAGGGGGCTTTGCCCCACTACCCCAGGAAGAGCCTCCCTGAGCTCAATTCCCAGTCCTACAGGCTTTCAAATTGCTGTTGCTACCCACCAAGTGAGGAGGGGTGGAGACAGGGAGAGGGAGGGGGATCAGTCTTGGCTCACAGTACCCAGCAGCTGAGCAGAGGGAAAAGATGGGAAAGCCCCTGCTTGCTTCACACCAAGAATTCTGATCTTCAGGACAGAAGCAAGCAGCTGTCCCAGCACCTTCTTCAGACTGGAGTGACCCTGGTCTCTGGAAGGCATCCCCATGCCTTTCCCCTGGCTCCATTCCTCCTGGTCCTGAGGAGTAGTTAAGACATGAGTTAAGCCAGGGGAATGGCAATTCTCCTGCTAGAAACCAAATGTCTCTGCAGTATATGGCCCTTGTCTAGATACTCTAAAACACAAGACAGAATAACGTACCAAAGCCTGAACCAGTTCTCTCAGCTGGATTCCCATTGACCTCACTTATCACCCAAAGAAATTCTTGTCTCTCACAACTCTTAAATTAATCATTTGTTTTCTGAAATATTTTCTTAGCGGATAAGAAGGTAAAACACACATTTAACTCAGTGGGAGTTATCTTTTATTGGATGAACTACATGGTTGGGATAGAGAGGTTTTCAACTACAAGACATTCTTCTTCATAGTCTCTTAAAGAAGTTTGAGCATTTACGTTGTTTTCAAAGACTGACTGAATGCCATGGTGCCTTTTGTACTTTTTACAGTCCTACTTCAAGTGGAGCACTTTCATTCTGTTGATGTTGGCTGGACTACAGATACAAAGCTCTTACTGATAGTTGACTTAGTAATGAACTATCTAGATCTTTAGTCTCTCTTTCCTCCTACCAACAAGGCCAGAGTGACATAGGTGCAGATGGTGGCAGAGCAGGGCTGAGCCAAGATACAGTAGCACTCCAGATTTCCCACAGCCCACATTTTCCTTGGCATACAAAAACAGTAGCAGCCTTTGCAGCATGTTCCCTTTTGAGAAAGGAAAAGTACTTCTTAGCAAATGTTAAAGAAGATATTAGTTTTGCTCGCAGGTGCAAGCAGTTTATCAAAAGACCAGCACATACCAGCACTTTGCATTGGTTTCCTTCTCATAACCAGAAGAGAAATAATTGGTCCAGGAGATAAAGATTTGAGGTGCATCAGGAAGCTGGGTTCTGATCTATAGTTCCTGGGGATACTGCTCTCCCTTGACATGTCTTAAAGTTAGTGGTGAGTGGTCAATCGCACTTGATTGCCCAAGAGTCAGAAACAGCCAATCCACCCAACAATGCTCCTTTCCCGTCTCCTATGGATGAGCTTTCCTAGTAGCATGCCTATTTTACCCATAACAGGGCTGCCTGACTGGTGGCCTGCAGTTAACATGAGGCATGCAGGCCCTAGTGGCTCCATCATCCACTGCTGCATGATGGGAAGGTCAAGGGGTCTATACATTGGCTACATAGCACGTACAGCGGTGGGGTGGGGAACTGCATCCTAGCTCAGCCTGCATGGTGAAGATAGGAGGGAAAAGGGGGTGCCACATACCACCACCATAGCTTACATGGTGGCATGTGGCTGGTGAGAGTGGGGTGCAGCATGTCACAGCAGCCATCACTACCACCACTGCTACAGCCTTCACAGTGATGTGATTCTGGGGGTGTCAGATGGAGAGGGACTCTCCTTCAGTGTCAGCCTCCACAGTAAAATTACCCAACAGACTGTAAGTGAAGCAGAAGTTATATGTAAAGCTATAAATACGTAAAAACTTAGCATCACAGTACCTGGAACGTAATCATTCATGTGACTGTGAAACCAAAAAACCGCTAAGATGGACTACAATAGTTGTCTCCTGGTATTTGGGGGATAAGAAAATAATTTCTGATGAAAAATAAATGGTTAGGATGTACTAGAGCTAGAATATAGCATTATGAAATTGTGCAAGGGGGTAACTGGTACTGGGCCTCAGGAAGAATTTCCAAACTCTGACATCTATTAAACTAGGGAATGGTAGAAACTTTATCTGAGGAACCCCTTGGACAGTCAGCAAGTTTCCACGCTTGGTTCTTGTTATAGAGACTCAAAGATGTAGATGATGTGATGGCACCTGGCCTTTGAACAGGGTGTAGAGTTTGTGCTCCCCCTCTCCAAGAGTCCATGGTAGGTACAAGGAGAAGCTAACCTTACGGTGTTATGCCTTTATGATTTTTTGTCCTCTTATGTCTTTGACTGGACTGTATGCACAGTGAACGTGAGTTTGTCTTTCAAAAGACTAGCTTGACTAACTAGCTAATGCACACATTATAAAAGTAAAGGGAAAAATCAAACTCTAAAGAACAAAAGTCAAATGTATATATGGCTTTTATGCTTTTAGCTCTGAATACTTTGCCCATTTTGTTAAAACAGACATAAAAGTGCACTAGAATGTATAAATAGTTATTCTCTTATAAATGCAAACAGTGAGATGTCTTATACCCCCTAGAGTCATCTATTGTCAAAAAACAAGGCACTGACCTACATACTATCAGAATAAAAGCTTGACAATGTTTAGCTGTTGTCCTTATTCATTCTTCTTCTGTAGTTAGAGTGATCTTAAATTTACACCTAATTTCAATCTTTGTCTTCCCATGGAAATCACAGTCTGTTCTATTAGACCTTTAGAACTGACATTGAATTCTGGCTAAACAAACCTTTGGGTTGTTTTTTTAAAATTGTTATCATATTTTGTAAATAACGTTATGTTTTTGGTTTTGAGTTTTTGGGAGGGTAGATGTATTTGTAGACAGGCCATTTAGAAAAAATGAAAACCATAACAATTTTGTTAATAACTAAAAACCAGCTTAGTGAGATTTTGTATATATACTTTCAATGTGGAGAAGGAGGTAGGAATCTTTATTGAGTGTTATGTTTTGCTTCATTGTCCCTAGCATCAGTCAGTCATATGCTCATAGACAAAGTGAATAGGAACAACTAGGGCATTTTGCCAAGTGAAGTTGACCCATGTGTATGGAATTATGATTAGCTTCATTTAATGAAATTAACAATACTGAGATGGCTAGGATACATTTAGTATATATTAATGAAACATTTGCTTAGCTGAAACCTCTTCCCACACTTCTCAAATGTTCTAGGATCCTTCTCACTATCTTCTTCACCCCTTTTACTTACATGTGCACCAATATTCTAGATGGCATTTCAAGAGAATGCATCTTTTCAGTGAAATACTGCACTTCAGTTACTAATTTCTAAGTACATGAATGTAGCACGTTAGGGCTTCAGAAATTCATATGTTTTTCTAAATCATCTAAACCTCTTAGATCTGAAAAAGAGGTCCAAAATCTCAGAAAATCTAACTGTGTACTTACACTAAGGTTGAATCTATTATAGGGAGGAAGTCCAGAGTGGCCTTATAAAATCAGTCAGGAGTAGTCTGGATTGAGGTCCTGTGTACCTGAACCTCCCACTGAGAAAAACTGGTTTGGATACATTTCCAACTGCTAGGCATTGAGAAAGTAAGGACAACTAAACTTCAATATAGCATTAGGGCTGCCAGGATCCTGGAGGTTTTGCAATCTGGCTTCAACCTCAAAGCTGCTTCCAACATTAACCTACAGTTATTGCCAATCATTTGAATGACATCTGTTAAGCAGATTTGGCAGTATTATGATGGCTACAATCAATCCTTTTTGACAAACCCAGAGAATGGTGATGGCCAACTGCTCTTAATCCAAGGACCACGGGGAAACTTGAATTGGAATCTGAATTACGTTTTTCCACGTATTTTAAATTCTAGGGAAATCTGTTCCAAACTAACATTTGTCACAGTGAAAAAGTTTGGCGATTTCAGCTATTTTTAAACTCTTGCAAACTATCTTCATCAGAACTATTACAGAATCAACCGTCTTTCTTGTCAGCACAGGTATAGTGGAGCCTAAAAACAGGATTCTACAATTGTGTGTAGAGAAGCCCATCCTTATGACAGCTGAACATGCACTACTTCAGGAGTCAAAAGCCAAAAACTACGTTTACACTAAAAATGTTTATCTCAAGTTAAATGTCAAGGAGCTTGACAAGTTTGAAAAGCTCCTTTGGATACTTGGTTCAATAATGTTCCAGGATACAAATCTCTGCTGTGTGCTTGTTTCCTGTAACAAATGTTTGAGGAGTATTCAGGCAATCCTTTACAAAATATTAAGTACCCTGAGTTACTCCAAGACACAAATGTTTGTTGCGTACTTGTATCCTAGAAAAGACCTTTGAAAAGTATTCAGGCATTCCCTTACAAAAATGTTGCATATCATGAGCTACTCATCAATCTGTTATCTTAATATTACAGAAAAATTTGGCACCTAGGGAAACCTAAGAGAACTGTAGTTATTAATTGTCAGGCTATTTTATAATGAGGTGCATTTTTATTTTTTTTTGGAGGCAGAGTAGGGTGTTCATTTTTTTAAAGTGAGAAACAGACCACTGTTGTTAGGTGTTCGCAGTTCTAACAAGTTAGTCTTAAGTGTTTGCTGTCTAAATACCTTTTAATATCTAGTATTAATATCTAATATTAATATTTTGGAGCTAGAGCCACAGAGACTTATGGCTTGCAATACTGGACATCCACTTCCAGGTGAGTGCCCCAGTCTTTGGGCTATAGAGTCAGGCTCCATCTTGCTCTTTCTCTCTGGCACACTGAATATTTATCCCTCCACTCCCCCTGTTGCTGTCTTTTTTTGCAAAATAGCATATCTAAAACAAGCAAATGTATCCAAAAGCCAGATGGAAATGGAACTCCCCAAGGATGTGAGAAATGTGGGTTCGAATTGCCTTGGGATGAGGAGTGCATAGAATACCTAATATGCTTTTTAAATCCAAATGGCCATGGGGTACTGTGTTTTCTGCACTCCTATTGATGTGGATTATGCAGCTGTGAACAGTCCTACAAAAATGCCCAATTTGAAGATCCTGATTGAAGTTTGGCATGAGATAGGCACTGAGTCCCCTAGTCTTGTCAAGACAGTGGCATTTTTATGTGTGAATAGCAACAGAATGGGCTCCTAGAGAAGTTTATTTGTGAAAATACATGCAAGAGATTAAGTAGAGGTTTTGTGAATCTTATTTTAGATTAAACTACCTACGGGCATGTATACACATGCTCTTGGAGGCAGGGGAAAAAGGTGCTTTAATTAGAGAGGCTCCGAGAGCCACTCTAACTAAATTGCCTGGAGTGTCATGTGTCATGTGAGTGGAAATTTCCAAGGCTCACCCAGTCCTCTGGGTGACCTGCGGAGCTGTCAATCATTGTTGACCTACTTTCCCCACAGACGCATGCTCAGACTGTGTCAGCTCCTGACTGGGAGCATGCTCAGTCAGAACCTGACATGAGGTAATCGGACTAGAAATTTCTCTGCGGAGAGCACGTTGATTGGCTACCAAATTGATATAAAAGTTCTGTGAGCCCCTCCCTGGGGGTGGTGTGTGGGGGAAGATCGCGTGGACTGGAGACAGAGGCTGCTGCTGCAGGGACTGTCTCTGAGTCAGGCTTCAAGGCCTATTGATCTCCTTCTTTGACTCCGTGGCTTAGTTCTTCGTATTACTCATTGTATTGTGGTTTTTGACTACGTTCATCTGGCTCCTGACTTATCTTTCGAACTGATTAACGGCTTACGATTTTGGATCACCCTCTGGACTTTGTTTAACCCGGTTCCGGATCATCTACCTCGGCTTTCTTCACCAACTACGACTCTGCTCATCCCTCCAACTGACGTCTCCGCTGCATCACCTCCTGGCTACCGACCTCGGCTTCTCGTATTTGACCACCCATTTTGTCCATTGCTGTGGACTGGCGTCACGCGGTTCATCATCAACGTGTTACAGTTTGTCTCATTGTTTGTGATCCCCATTTATGAGCTGTTGACCAGCCCTGGGACTAGGTCTTTGGACTGAACCTCGTGGGCCAACAGACCCCTTTGTTGTTAATTGTTTGTTTGTGTTCCAAACTGTAACTGAAGACCTTTCTGCCTACGCCTGAAGCGTAAGTCAAATAAACTCACCTGTTCTTTATCAATCTGCTCCGAGTCCCTAACTCCAGACTCTACGCCACTAATCCCACCTGTCCATATCTAATTGCCACCCCGGCCCACCGTGACCTTGGGGCCCGATCCATTCGGTTTTCCCCGACACAATGCAACATAAAAAATATCTTCTAAATGAAAAAGGCATTAAAGAGACTTTAGTTCATTTTTATTCTGTTAAATTAACTTTAATTACACATTCTTGTATACATCAGGAAGTACTCCCAAATTTTAATTTTCAGCTAGTATTATGCTTTAAAAGCAAAACAAGCTTTAAGTATGCCTTTTCTTTTTAGAATATAAATATTTAAGCACTTAAAAAAAATGTAGTGGCTAATAATTCTGATTCCAGCTATTGTGCATTTATGTATGCTTTGACACATTGGTATCAAAAGAAATGAGCTCATTCATTTCCTTTGTTATACCAACGCAGTATACTATAAAAATAAAAAAAGTTTTACAACCTGTAATCGTGAATGCTAGTTTGAGTGTAGTTTCTGTTGCCCACCTGTGGCCTCGCGGGTGCCTTCTAGCTTCTCCTGCGGCTCTCGCAGCCCACACTGGGGCCTGTCTCCCTGCGGCTCTTGCAGCCCGCACTGGGGCCTGTCTCCCCACGGCTCTCGCAGCCCGCGCTGGGGCCTTGCCTTGCGATTCCCCTCAATCAAGGCTCAGGTGGCCGTAGCTGTGCCTGGCCCCCAGACCCCTTTCCTAGGTCTCATGCCCACTGGGCTCCTCACAATCGAGGCTCAGACCATCAGGCTTCTCTGCTCTGCTTCCTCCAGCAGAGCTCCACCTTCCTCACTGCCAGAGGGGAAGTGACCTTCTGGCCTCAGCCTGGCTGTT
Organism: Crocodylus siamensis; assembly: GCF_052110815.1. Classification (NCBI taxonomy): domain Eukaryota; kingdom Metazoa; phylum Chordata; order Crocodylia; family Crocodylidae; genus Crocodylus; species Crocodylus siamensis. Next base: position 112,338,975 of record NC_143399.1, read on the forward strand.
TATATAGGCCAGGCCCTGCCCCCTTCTGGTGAGCTGACCAAACTGGTTGTCTTGGCAACCCACACCTGTACTGCCCTGGTGACTGGCAGCTGAGTCCATATTACTGTTTGTCAGTAGCAGGCACCTTAGTGCCCTGCTACAGTAACCCTATCTAAAGGTTTGCACCTTGTATAAAAACACCTCTAATATAGGCCCCGAAAAGGCCACTGAACTCCATTAAAAAATTCTCATTTATTTCCATGGCCTCTGTATTAAGTCTGAATATGTTTCTGATTCTTTAATATGCAATGTGATCATATTAATTCTAGATTCAATATCACCATGAAATTACTAAGTATTTGAAAGGTTATTGTCAAGTACATGGGATTCAGTGGAAGAAATCTGCCTGGAGCAGCAAGCAGCAATGTTCCTAAAAACAATTATTCTCTTGCTCCTACGTATTTTGCCCCTTTGTTACTATTATCATTTTCATAGGTCAGTGTTATAGACAGTGGAAGGATTAGATGCCCCTGGCTCTTTCATCCCTGACCCTCATGATTCTGCAATGCAGCTTTCCCAACTGATCTAATCCTATACAGGTTTCTTTTTATTAGTTTCTTGTACTGTGACAATGCTTAGGAACTCTTTTTCACAGGTAGTGTACAAAGGTTTTTCAATTATTTGGAAAAAGAAAACTGAAAGAGGGTTCTAAATGTTAAAGAACAGATACCCAGTTTTGATACCATATCCTTATAGGAATGAACTGCATTTTTACAGAACTTCCAACTGAAACAGTGATGTGTCCACAGCAAGTTTTGAGGGGTCTTTGAGATTAAGATTTCTCAACAGATAAAGCTTTTGATGCTGTTGTTGGCTTAAGTTCTGGTGTATTGGTCTCAAACACGAAAAATAAAATTGTAGTGGACTTAAGTTACTGTCTCTGGATATTTGATCAGTCTCTGGCCATTAAGGATATATTCAGAGAATGAGGGTATCCATTTTTTTTGAAAAGCCTAAATATCTTGCATAGGATCCTGTTTGAAACCCTGGAAAGGTTTAGCCAAAATCCTTTCATAAAGCAGTACTGTTCTATTCTGAGCTCTGTAAGTGACCTAGGATATGACTTCATGTAAATCTCTTTATCTGTGTTGTTCATTTGGTTTGTCCTTTTAGATTGTAAATTTTGTAAACCAGGCACAGTGTGTTCATACAAGTAGCACCATGACTAGTAGCCCCAACTGAGATGTAGGACCCAAGACACTCTGTAGTACAAATAATAAATTAATTAATTCCTAATTCAATTAATTGATGCAATTAATTACATTAAATTAATTTAATTACACTCCTTCTTTAACATTCATATAAGGCTAGTTTGCAGGCAAACTGCCTTCAAGGAAGCTGGAAAAGCATGAACAGATAATAAAAATGGGATCACTTGGTACCATAAAAGCAAAAAAAAAGCAAAAAAAAAGGAAACAAAGCACCAAAAAGTGTTAACAAGTCACTAGAAAGACATACATGTGTATTATCTCTGGTTAACTGTATTGCTTCTGAATAATGTATTCAGAATAGTGTATTCTGAATAGTGTATTGCTGCACTGAATAGTGCAATGAATAGTTCACTTCCAATTATTAAAACCTTCATATATGTTAACAAGTAAAATTATGCTTATTTGCATTAGTTTCATTTTGTATACGCAAACACTTATATTAGCCTTAGCTCATGTGTCTGAAACAAGGTCTGGAATAAAATACTAGAAATATTGGAAAGAATGAGTCTTATTTTACTTTGTGTTATTATTTGTTGAAATCCCTCTGCCTTCTGGGAGATATCAGTAAACTGGGTACATTTTCAAAAAAAAAAGAAACAAAATGGATTTCAGTGTACATGCTGGTTGTAAAGAAGATCGTCCATCATTATCAGAAAAAAAGAAAAATCTTCCCCACTTTAAAAGGATGAGCCCTGGCTTGGATGGACACAGTAACCTATAAGAAAGACGGTAACCTGTAAGACAGTGTCCTTCATGCTAATAGGAATCCATTTCTGGAGATACAGGAATCATTCTTAATCCATGTAAACTTGAAGATTGAACAAAGAAAGATTAAAAAAATGAAACGTTAGTCACCATGAAAGAAACTGTTTTTTCTCATCTTCTCTTTTTCCTGTCATTGATTCCTCTTTTATCCTTCCTTTGCTACCATGCAATATATATTCTTTCATTTCACTTTTCTTTAATAAACATACACCAAACTCATGAACTTGTAATTGCATGAGTATTATGGTTGCAAAGACTATTAAATCTCATAATTATGTCCCTATGTACACATACGTTATGATAGCCTTTAGATATATCCTTCCCCCACCATCATAGGACCCCTGCTTGTTCACTGCATGGGATGGATCATGCTAACTTAAAGAACATTCATTTTTTTAGTATCTCCTCATTGTTCAATGTAGGCTACATGCCTTTATTTACTGTGTACAGTTACTTTATTTACTGTGTACTGTAGTCAAACCCTGCAGGGAAAGGTGAAGGCCATATTAACAAAAAGACAGAAGTACCTTACACTTGTACGGAATGTACATGCCTAAGTACAGTTGATCTTAAATCCTCCTAATCAGCTGTTGCTTACCTTATAAGCATCACCTAGTTATACCTGAAAGTTTCCGAGGTGTCTAAACTTCTACTTCTTCATTTGCCTAGAATTGCCTCAGTCTTGGTAACACTGAGCAGCTCAGCACCGGCTCAGGCCTAAATCCAAGCAGGGTCCAGAATGAAGCATTATTCCACCTATCTCCCCCAAGAAGTTCAGGAAAAGGTTCCACAAAAAACTGGGGTAGCCAATGCTTTTTCTCAGAATCATCTATATGGGGTTTTCAACCTTTTTTAGTCTCAGTACCCCTGGTGGCTGGACACTGAGCCGGGGGAGGGGGGGGGAGGGAGGTAGCTGTTGCTTCCCAGGAGCAGGGCCAGGGAGGGGCGAAGAAGCTCACCAGGCTGGGGTGAGGGCAGCAGCACACCTCTGTGGGCTGGGGAAGCTCACTGGGCTGGTGTGTGGCAGTGGTGGCTGCCATGTGCAAGATTTCCCTCTACCTCCCACAGAGGGATGCTGCTGCCCTTGCTTTGCCCCGGCCCTGCTCCTGGGAGGTGGCGGCACTCCATCCCTGCCTGCCCATGCATGCCCCCTAAGACTGGTCCAAGTACCCCCAGGGGTACACGTACGCCCAGTTGACAACCCTGGATCTATACTTTAGTGGTGAGAGCACTTTGCAGGAAGCTGGGATATACAGGTTTAGGACACTTTAAGGAACAGGAATTAATCTGACCATCTTACATCTGGTCATGTGCAATTTCCCACAATTTCCCCCTCCTGAGGTCCCTTCCGTCCTACATTACAGTGATTTCTATGATAAATGTTGGAGACACCACTGTCTCCTCTTCAACTCATGTTTTAATGAAAAGAAGTGCTCAAGTCTTATTTCTTTTCTTCTCTCTCTCTCTTTAAAGAAGTTTCAGATGCTTACGTATGGAGAAGATCCTGAGTGGAGGAACACACACCTCTTTGTAGCTGGGAGTCTGTGACTGTACGTCAGTGACCTCTTTTGGCATCTCTGCTTCTCAGCTTCCCTGCCTGACTCACTTGCCATGCCTTAGCAATCTGGTCATCCAGAGAGAGGGCCTTGCTTGCAGGGACACAGCATTTCTCACAGCTGCGACACCACTGGGTCTCTCTTAAAAGGCTTTTCCTTCTTTTTTCTTTCTTCTTTATACTGGCAACAAGAAGGGGGCCTGATGTAAGGCCAAATTTAAGACACACTTCTGTCATCCATTACTGTATGTAGAAAAATGAGAGGTATGTGTGCACAACACTTTAAAGCAGGTTAGATGCTTTTGCAACACTTTTACGGTGTTGGTGTTTGCATGCTTGGGCACGGTATTTGTGCAGTAATTCCAGCCACTGTAGGAATATGCCTTAAATGACTAGGGGCACCTTAAATGATTTGGGGTGCAGCAAACTAACACTCCTTCAAGGAATTTTAGTTTGCTGCCTCTACAACCACAGAGCTCTGCTGTAGGGAGCCCTGCAGGCAGCCTGGCAGCAGCCTGGGAAAGCAGGCTCTGCCCAAGAAAAGCAGTGAGCCTGATCTTTTTATTTTCTGCCCTCCCCCGAATCCGCCTGCCTGCCTGAGCTGCATGGGGGCCTGATGCCAGTGCCCCCTGGGACTGCCTGAGCTGGGTGCCTGAGGGTGGGTGCTGCCTGGGGTGGGGCACTGCTGCCACAGAGGGAAGCACCAATGCCCCCCTCCAGCCCAGGGACTCCTCTGCCCACTGGTAGCTCACCCTCCCCTCCATGCCGGAGAGGCAGGTAAGTCAGTGGGGTGTGTACACAATACAGGGGTTTAATCAGCCCTGAATCGAAGCAGTGTTTTTTAAAACCCACTTAAAACTTAGGGCCCCTGTTTCATCTACATCCCCTCCATATTTCCTGTTGGTTAGCTCTCAGCATCTCCACTCTCAGCACAATGACTGTAGGTGGCACTCTGTTCTGCACATATGCCACTGTGGCTCCCAATATGAGGTAGGTGACTATCCATAAGCGTAGCACAAGGAACATAAACATCTCACAGAAGACTTTAAATGCCACTCCAGATGCCACTCCAGAGCCTGGGTGTTTACAAGCTAGGACCTAGAAGTGAAGTAATTGGGAATTTTCTCATTGTTTCTCTGGATGCACCTACATATGCATTTTACTGTGTAGTAGACTAATTAACTCCACAGTAAAGCATCACAATCTACACATGTGCCGGTATTATGGTACAATAACTAAATAACTCTGCTGTAAGATAGCACTGGTGTGGACAGTACTATCTTACAGTGGAGCTAAGTGCGATCAAATGCACATGTAATGGTGATTGCTAGGTACAAATTCCACCTGGTCAGCCCAACCAGCCAGGGATCAGACTCCTGGTTCCTACCAGCCCCTCTGCTACTCAACACTAGCACCCAGAGCCTAGGGCTGACCCTCACTGTCCCTTGCCAGCCTGGGGCTATTCCACCCCAGTTCAAATTGCTGCTGTCCCGGACACACATGTAGATGCTGCACCCAAGAGCAGTGTACTCAGGTGTAAACGGCTCTAGAGTTTATTGCATCACATTAATTGCATGACACAATTAGATGCAGCCCCTGTATGTCATACATCACTGTAATACAACTGCATCACAAAGTAATTTTTCTTCACAAAATTCCCATGAAACCAGGGATAATAAGTCACAGATATTAAGGCCCCAAGTATAGACTAATTTTTTGTGCCCTCCAAAACTGTCATGTTGCATGTCCTGGATGAGGTGCTAAGGTTTGGAATTTTTTAGAGTAGCCCAGCATTGTGTACTGTTTTATATGTTCAAAGTACAACTCCCATTTTAGTTACATCTGAGAGCACTCAGTAGTTCTTCATATCAATCATGAGGTCTCATGCTTCAAAATAATAAGAAACACAAGGTCAATGAGCTCTTTGAAAAATCTGGTTTAAGCCACTTGACTAGCATCACACAGGAACCCTCTGGCAAGGCAAATATAGAATGCAGTTGTCCAAAGCAGTATCCAATACTTTCATCTTAAGTCCCATTTTGTACTGTCACTTATGTAAATTATTTTGTTGATACACAATGTAAAACACTTGCCACAAAACCCATTAGATGGAGCTCAAAATAGTCACAGGGTGCAGGGCCTGTTGAGTGAGAAGGTGACATTTGTATCTAGTCAATTTTCAGAGTACAACAGCACTTTAATTTCAGAAATTTAAAGTTCATAAAGATATATAGACATCAACTAAATTTGCATGTGCATACTGAAATACATTATTGGATGTTAAGACGCAGAGTAATAACACACACTTAGATGGTGGAAGCATAATTCAGATGTTACAGTTTATAATCTAGGACCCTCTGTTCAGTGTATTTCCACCGTGATTACCTTTTCATAATTGATTGATTGTTCTTAAGATGCATAAAATATGAGCTGGGGCAGTATTTGCAGCTGCAGTGTACGTGACCATAGTTCTAATGAAAGTTACCAGACACCATACAGAGTAAATATGCACTGAGAGCTTGTAATAGCTTATTTACCCAGCAAAATGAAAACTATCCTTATTCTACTAACTTAGAAAGCAAAAAAAAAAAAAAAGAAAGAAAGAAAGAAAGCAAAAAATTTCAAAATAGTTCACCAATGCCGTTTTTCAGATAGACTCTTTGTATTCTGCTCCACTCTACAGACCTACAGTTACCTATTTAGGAGCCAGACTAGAAATGAGAAAATTTCCAAGAAGAAAATGTAGTGTAGAGATCCAGGGTCATAACACCAGTTATTGCTCCTTTCTAACTGACAGTCACCTCAGGATAAGTCCAATTTATATTTGAATGTTGCTTACTCTTCAGTCTATATATATGTAGGAGTGGGAGAAATTGTTGATATAAAATAAGAATACCACTTGACGTGTCCAGCCTTTACCCCAAACTAGGACCAAAGGCAAATTGAAAAGGTCAAAAAATTGGAGCAAATCCAACTAGTGTTTCCTGCTCTTCCTCAAAACCACGCATCATTTTTCATTGCATGTTTTCCTCATGTGAAGATACAGCTCATCACTTCAAAAAAGGGAGAAATCATAACCTATTGAAGCCAACAGAAACTTGCATTGATTTTAGTGAGCCTGAATATTTAATATTTCTATATTGGTTTGGCAGGGACGGGTGAGAACAGAATTGTTTTGATTCCTCTAAAATAATACAAAATTTTCTGCAAAGTAGGAGGAAAGAGAACGGTTCCTCCATAGAAAAGAGCATTATTACATTATTAACATTTTTACTAACCACTATCATTGATCAGGAGTTCCAGCAGAATCCCATTAGAGGTTGCTTTGTAGCATTTAAGATTGGAAGCTTAAAGTACCCAAGCCCTGGTACTAGTACTTCTAATCAGATTTGCACCCTATATCTGCTGAATAGATTCAGTCAGTTCAGATAGACGTAAACTCTATGGTACTAGGTATCACTAGACAATGTGTATGAGGGAGTATGTTTGTAGGTCAGGAAGTTATTGACCAAGTTCTCTGTCAAATGGCAATTGGATGTGATGTAATCAGTTACTTGGGTCAAGGCTCAATACCTCTAGTACTTGTGAAGAAATGTAGGCATTATATAGCTCTGAGAGAACTCTCTCTGAACCACTGATTTCTTCCTAACTATTTTTGATTAATACAAATTCTTCAGGATCTAGAAAATGAAAAGGATTTAAAGCAGCTAGATTTATATTGATATAAATTACACCTTTCTATATAAATGACAGATAATTCATTGAGCTACCATGGTTTGAAAAGGCACCATCAAAAGAAAGGTTGGCATATAGGCAAACCGAAAGCATCACATTCTTTTCACATATAAAACAGGGCCAAGTTTAACATTCTGATGACTCTCCATTAGCAATTGGCAAAAAAATTTCCACTGCATAAAGTGTGACAAATGGACTTCATTCAACTAATGTCAAGTTTTAAGTTATGTCATATTGTCATAGTACATGATCTCTAACAAATGTATTTACTTATTTTCTACCATGTATTTTATTTATTGATAATTCAAATAAATATTTTCTCCAACAATGGACACTAAGAAAAAGATTCCATTATAAAGGAGGGCATAATTCTCACAATAGCAAAAGATGGAGAGACAAATAGTGACCAATGCATTTCACTTCTACCCATACATTTCCATTTACACATTCCAATTAATGACAATTTCTAAATTGTTTATTTCACTCACTGCTCTCAGTATTTTCATTAGGATATTGTGCCTAAATTCATGAAAACAACTGTAACCCCTCCTTTCCCAATCTCACAATTATTTAGTATTTAAAGTAATACAGCAACTCTGCTAGGTGACCATTTGTTTGAGCGATAGATTTCCCTTGAGCATCTACATTTTATAGATGATACACTATATTTAAATTATACTGCGTGTTAAGGATTATTGTGAGGTTTTCTGTACACTGGAAATGAAGCACGTCTTCCTATGTAAATATTCTGGTTTGGGGTTTAATGTTAAATTTAAAAGACCCCTCTGAAAATTACCAAACATTTACCAGGACAAACTTTAAGAAGACAACATAAAAAGGGATAACAGGCTAAAGACTAGTACTTGAGAAGGATATTTACCAAGTATTGCTACCAAACAGTAATCTACTGTATTTTTTCCTCAGCTGGCCTTATGACATTCGCTTGTCAGTAAATTCCACATTATATGAAAAAGAAAATGAGATGAGAGACTTCTATTAGACAGAAATTCAGTTTGTCAGTGTTCTTTACAGCTGAGTGAACTATCTACAGTGAACAACTTATCTGATAAATTTCATCCCTTTTTCCACTCACAGGTTGTTCCTAAATAAAGTGATTTTCTTCTTATGCGTAATAGAAATTGTACTTCAGTGTGCCTCAACACATTTAAAGCTAATGCTTGTTGCACATCTGCATTACCTGAGCAGAGTAACTTGAGCATATGGGATTATTTCCTTTTCCTTGGCTAGATAAGTAAATCGAGTGGGTGTGATAATGTCCTCAGTGTTTCATGTCCCCAGGGAGCGAGTTGGAAAAGTCTGTGGAAGAACCTGCAGGGTAGAATAAAGGATTTTTTGGGGGATAATCTAAAAAGAGACAAAGGGAGGAAGGAAGAAGAATAAGGAAAGAAATACAGACCCCTCAGAACAGCCCTAATTAGAATAGAATAAATTGAATAGCCCTGTTTATGAAGAAAATTAGACAATTGGCACAGCTGAATTTTCTCGGGATAACAAGTTATTTCTATGGAGGTGCCTTGATGCTGCAATGATGGGCACAGTTATAAGGAAATAGATGCTGTTGGTTGTAGTCAGATTTAGATTCATACAAAGTAACTACATATGTCATGGGCATGTGTTGTCCCTCTGGCAGAGGTAGGTGCCAAGTCTGGCCTATTTTGTTGCCTGTCCCAAAGCACTCAGTGCAGGGGAGAGGAGGGTATGATTGCAGGTGTCTATGCCTCTTGCTCAGCAATTTACTGCTATAACATTGGCCCGGGCTTTGAGGAACATTGTTTTTATTCACACTGTTAACAAGCACGATACAGTCCCTATTTACTAGTATATCATATTTCTATACACTGTTTTCATTGAATTTAGTAGTCTCACATTTTCTGGTAAGTTTTATGAACGTAGAGAAAGATGATGGGAGAAATCAGTTTGCTTAAATGTAACTCACTTGAACACCATAGGCTTGAATGTTTGACCCAGAATGAAGTGATATTGGGTTTTTGCTCTATTTGGAGACACTAACAAAGAAGCCTATGAAAAACTGCAAGGTGAAAAAGGGTGAGGCAGAAGTAAAAGTAGGGATAGCAAGTTTTATGTTTTTTAAGTGCCTGGAATAAATTGAATATAGAGCTGGACTAATTACAGTCCCAAGAAAGGAAGCCTCAGGAATAATTATTGTTTTGAAATGTAGCAAAATATTTAGGAAAGCCTACAAACCTGTATTATGCTTTTGAACTTATTAAGTTTATTTTGTAACTCTAATTTAGCCTGGTTGAGTCATTATTAGGAAGCCTACCCTGCTCATATGGCCTGTTAATACTGACAAGACGACCTGCTTTAATACTATTTCCTCTCATCTAAGTCCTCAGTCCTGCAAACAATCCCATGCACTGAGGTTTTTTCTAAGGGTACAGACAAGTAGAGCATCTGAAACAGTTCAAGGTGCAATGGGGTTGGAAACCTATTTTTAAAAGGAGCATTTCAGCTACAGATAGATTGGTCGGTCCTGTGGCTCTGCTTGCCCTCCTGCCAATGAAGGGAAACTAGTGAGGACTGTCAATAAGCATGTCCTGCACCCTGTTTGCCACAGTTCAGGGTCTTGTGGGTGCTAAAGTTTCTGGCACTCGGAGTGCTATAGGCACTATGGTTCCTGGCATTCAGGGTGCCAGTTTCCCCATTCCCTGTCTGCTCCTGGCTTGCCACAGTCTTCCAGCACCCTGGCTCTCAGTACCTGCAACAACCAATATTAGGAGCCAGCAGAGCACCTGCAGCATCCAGAGTGATGGGCAACCCAGAGCGTCAGGAGGCTAGGGAGTGGCAGCAGTGGTCATGGTGTGGGGAGACTGTTGGGGTGAGAGTCCTGCATTGTATACTGGCCGTACACACTCGTTCCAAAATGAAGCAAATAGTATCTGCCTCTACAGGAATGCTTTTGTTGTACTTCAGAGCATTTTATTGGACATGTACCTCTACAGGATCACCTTTTGAAATGTTTGAAACATGTCAACTGGTACATGTGTCCACAGCCTAATTTACCAAATAGCACTACTCACATTCAGAAGGTTACACACATGCCTGAGAACTGGTGCCCAAGTTTTCTCTTCCAATTTAGACTTCCAGAGATGCTCAGCCTTGTCTTTCAAAGATTTATTCTAATCTAGTGTATCATATCCATTTTATTCTATACTCCCTATCTCTGTATCCCTAGCAAATATATTTGCAAAAGTATTTGGCTATATTTTAAATGCCTAATTTGCAATAGAACTATTGTTTTAACCAAAGGATATAAGAAAGTGCTGAGACTATTTTGGTTGATGGCATTATCAAGCCTGGTTTTTTAAGATAGCAAGAACATTTATCAAAAAAAGATTTTCTGTGTCACATCTCTGTCAAAGTTGAGGATTACATTTGCTTAAATAGTCTGTGACCTTGTTGAGATTACATAACCTCCTTTTCTTTGAAAAATCTGTTCAATTTAAGTTCTGTCAATTTAAATACTTTACTTTATTGCTTTTTAACATTTATCCTCAATTATCATTCCATATTTAATCATTAAGCTTTTTAATGTAAAAGTTTAAAGACAACTCTACTATCTAAAAATGTTTATTCTTTGAACATGCTGCCACTTAATGCAATTAATGAAGCATGAATGGCTGATTAATTCTTTTGCCATCAATGAAATACCCTCCTCTCCAAAAAGCCAGGATTGCTATATAATATGTAATAACGCAATATGAAGT